>NW_009260592.1:183145-203440 GCF_000687185.1 Egretta garzetta | reverse complement strand
TTAGTGTAGATGCACTTGAGCTGGGCTATCGGTTTCACCCCCAGCAATGGGGTGACACCCCCAGGCTCCTTTCTAGTGAGCCTGTTTATATCCCCTCCCCCCTTCAGGCCTAGTTTAAAGCCCTCTCAACAAGCCCCGCCAGTTCATGAGCGAGGATCCTTTTTCCCCTCTGAGAGAGCTGGGCACCGTCTGTTGTCAACAGGCCCGGCGCCGTAAAAACCTCCCCATAGTCAAAGAACCCCAAGCCCTTCCGATGGCACCAACCTTTGAGCCACGCATTAACCGCTCTGGTTTTCCTGATCCTTTCCATGTTCCCTCCTGACACTAATGGGATTGAGGAGAACACTACCTGCGCTCCTGATCCTCCAACCATTTTCCCTAGCATCCTGAAGTCCCTTTTGATTGACTTCGGGCTCCTCTCTGCTATCTCATCGCTGCCTGCCTGTACAATCAACAGCGGATAGTAGTCTGAGGGCCGTACCAGACCAGGGAGTCTCTTTGCAATGTCCCTGACCCGGGCCCCAGGGAGGCAGCAGACTTCCCTGTGGGATGGGTCCGGGCGGCATATTGGGCCCTCAGTTCCCTTCAGAAGGGAATCGCCCACGACAATTACCCTTCTTTTTTTCTTTGTACAATCCGTTTTGATAGGTAGGGGTGACCTTTTCTCCCTAAACAATCCCATGGATGGGCCTTCATCCACATCCTCCGTTGCCTGGCCCTCGACTTCCAGAGTCCCATATCTGTTGTGCAAGGGCAGCTGGGACGGTGAGGGAGGCCGGGACGGGATTCTCCTCCTGCCCCGAGCAGAGACCTTCTTCCATTCCCCACCATCCTTTGGGTCCCTAACCTCTGTCCGCTGGCAAGAGGGCAGGGGATCCTCTGCTTCCCGTGGAGCCTCTGTCTGCTGCCTCGGCCTGAGGGGCGGGAGGTTGCGACTCCACCAGTCTATCTCCATCTCACATTCTCTAACACTCCCTACAGCCAGCGACCTGGACAGCCGCATGTTTCTGTTTAGGTGGGGACTCCGTTTGGGTCGCCACGTTTTTTCTGGCCACGGCTTTCAGACGAGTGGAAACCATTGCTTGCGCCTCTTGTGGGATATCTACGGGTCTTCCATAACACCAGGAACTATAAAAAATCTACTATTGCAAGATTTTATTCTCTTTTTCAAGTTTGGACTTGTGAGCAGATTGAAGGGTATTATGAACATCTTTTTATTAATAGCTAGATGAAGATGTTGAAACTCAGGGGCCAAGTATACTTGATAACAAACCACATAATATTGTGAGGATAACAGCACTAACATATTTTCCTTGGCCAAACTTTCAGAGATTTTCTATTTCTATTCTATTCTATTCTATTCTATTCTATTCTATTCTGTTCTGTTCTGTTCTGTTCTATTCTATTCTATTCTATTTAAATATTTCCTTTTCACTTTTTCATCCAATCCCACTGACAATCTATTGCTCTAGATACTTAACTGTTCTAAAAGAAAACATATCAAAAGTGGTATCTCCCAAGGGCTAACCTATCTCGCAAAAAAAACCTGAATTTGGAAAACATCTTACAGAAAACCTCCAGAGAAGCACTAACTTTTCCTGGAAGCAACAAAGCTCTATTTGCTAACTGACCAATTTTCCTAGTGGTTAGAGCTTATAATGATGTAAAAAACTACTGTAATGTGAGGGCAACACCAGGATGCCATTCTTTATAAATTTACCTCCAAGGGGAGCTGGAAATAAGTTGGGAAAAGGAGACACAATCTTTCTAGAAGCTTTTCTACTCACCATGGCAGTGATTGCTTTGAGAATCAGTGCATGGTGTTTACATTGGACAACTAGATCAAACACATCTGGCGAGGCTGAATCATCTGTGTCATATTCCATAATTTTGTAAAAAAGTAATAGAAATTATGTAGACCCAGTGCTGGAAAAAGCAGAGAATGGGGAGGAGAAGCTGAAGAGGGAAATGCCAAAGAGAAAATCACTTCCTTTTATGGACAAATCCACTTTTGTCACATTATATAATGCTCATGTGATTTGCAGACTCTGGTGGCATGTCTCATGCTATATGTATCACACTAAAGCTTTGGGCTGGTCCTGCTTCTGTTTAAGCAGGTCCCAAAATGCCAAGAAAGGCTGAAACATCAACGAAGCAGTAAATCCAAAGTAATTATTTTTAAGTGCTAAACATAGCATTTGGTGATTTTATTGTACAGATCTTGCATGCAGTATCAAAAATAAAAAAAAAAAACAACCCACAAAACAACAAAAAATAATTTGCTCAATTAATTTTAAATATAGGGTAGTCTCTTTTACTGAGGAGAAGTAAAGTCTGGCAAATTTTCTCATAAAAGCTTATAATCAACAACCCACCTCCCTCCCAGAGCCTGTTAGTGTAGTGAATGGGCCGGGACTGCCTGTAAGCATAGCATCTGATACAACTTCAATAGTTACACCTGCCTAAAGGTAGGTTTAGACTTAGGTAGTGGGGAGCAAGCCTCAAACCACCACAGTGAATTAAGTTTGAATTAAGTTGTCTATGATTATAGCACAGATTTACCACGAAGACAAGAAAGGTGTAAATGCTCTTTTCTGTAACCACCCGAAGTTGCCTAATACAGTAAAATATGATCTTGAGAGTATTGCAGTAGCTGATATGCAGTAGAATACAAATTCCACCAGCAGCCTTTGAATGAGTGTGTAAGTCTGAATAACTTTGTTTTCTGTATTTTGGATTTTCCTGCGTATGGAAGAAAGAGAATGATTACCTTTCCAACACTGATAGATTTCAATACTTCCTTTTTTCCCTTCAAATAAATAAAAGTTGCTGTGGAAAAATCAGTAATGATTATCAAATCAATAATTATTATCAAATCAATAATTATTCATCACGAAATGCAAAGAATTCCTTCTTTTGCCTGTTGTGCTAAAGGTTATGCAGAACTGAACAACACTTCAGATACCATGATGTAGAAATTCTAACTGGATTTTTTCTGAAGCTAGGTGGAAGGTATGCTTCAAACGACTATTAGCATTTGTTCACAGGGAAAGCTAAAACCTAGAAGAATAAATATTGCTTAGCACTGCTACACTTAAATTTTGTCCCTGTCTACAACAAAGAAGTCTTTAGAAATTATTATGTGTTGCCATGTACAGGATTTTCAGTAATTCTTACTGCATATTCTCATACCCTGGTTTTCTTCCCTGAGTATTTTTCAAGCTCAGCAACTGCAATGCAGTTGTTATAATTCTGTGAAAACTTTGCTATGACTGGATGTAATGCAGATGGATTTGCTTAAGACATTATCATTTTAGATCTACTGAACAACCTTGAAAGTATTATAAGATAAGATGTAACTAGGATCACTTCTAAAAAATTGACAGTGGAACCAGACCTCCATCATTGCTGACTAAGACCATTGCTGAGTACATTTGGAATGTGGTTTTCTACTACTTTAATCCCAACCTCAGTGCAGGTTGCTACTGAAGGAGGTGATTTACGTCATCTAGATAACCCTCATCAGCACATTCACAGCACACATGAACATTTGTTTGGTCACTTGATGAATCAGAACAGGAAACCGATCCAGTTGAAAATTAATCTTCTAAGCTGTTTGTTATTTTTGCTGTTTCCAGCTGGGTCAATTCCCAGGCCCAGCTCACTCACCTCAACACTAAGATCTGTGCAAGAAAGGGACTAGGAACAAGTGGCTGCAGGTAGAGAAAAGGGCATTTAGGTCAGATTAAAGCAACCATGAAACAACCACCTCAGAGCACAGCAGTCAGTAGTTGTGCTTCTTTGTTAGGGTGCTGGCTAACACTTTTTAAATCTGTCACTTTTTAAAGGCAAATTGTAATTTAACATACTAGATTTTGTCAAAAGGAACTCTGGACAAATCAAATTCTTGAGAAGAGTTTATCTTGACTACCTAATAACTTCAATATACAATATGTCTGTGCTAGATTTTTAAAATGTTATTTTAAAGTCATTACTTAATGTGTATAAAAACTAAACAAAAATTCCCAGTTTTACCTGGAGATAGATGTACACAGAGAAGAGAACCAATATAAAAATACCCTGTGATCCTATTCTATCAAAGACCATTACAGCAATAAAATAGTTTGCAACAGGTGTTTTAGATGAATCACACAGAACTTGATTGGTAAACTCTAAGTGTCAAGACAAATTGTGATTTATATGGTTTATCAGAGTGCAGCCTATGATATCAGCACAAGGAAATCTTAATTTTAACTATGAGCTTTAAACATAACCATGTAATGTTCAGGTACCAGCTTGTAAAGTAAAAAGGACAACATTTTTCACTGGAAAATATTTTACTCCTGTGTACTACTGCCAAGTAGCCCAAGTAAGATTGCATTTCTGAAGCCAAAGTAAAAAACATGTTTACTCGTTTCCTGTGTTCTGAGCCTCTGAAGACAAGCATTTTCAGATTTTACCCTACTGCTCACCAAACTATAAAAAGGCCCTTATCGCAGAGACACTTAGATTAGTTGAACTCTTGTTTATGTCTATTTTGCACAGGTAACTTACTGACTCCAGTTAATTTAGTTAAACAATAATTAAAATAGATCAAGCATATTTTTTTGTTAGGCCTTTGAACTGCTCTATATAAGCTGCTTCAGTTTACCCTACTGCAACATTTTACCTATGTGTGTAACCCAAAGGGATCTCAGTTTGTAAAGGCTGCCTCTGGTTCAACACACAGGGACAAAATGGGGGACTTTTGTAACTGGAAGAATCAAAGTTGCTGAAGTTTGAGCTAAGGAATCATGACTCAGTGGTTTAAAGGAATAGGCACAAAGAGGAAATTGAAATGCCTATGCAAGCATATAGACAAGACTGTAATGTTGTGTAAGACAGTTTCCAGGAAAGGTCAATGTTTCTACAGGCAGATTATAGAGGTTATAATTTTCAGGAGACAGCCTTTTGTAGATCATGTACACTAGTACACGCAGACAGGCAAATCTATTGCTAAATGCAGAACTTTGGATGCTGGCAATCTCTTTTCGGCATCTTTTGCATCTTCCTGAAGAGAAGTGTGCAGAGAGACTGTCCAGTTCAGCAACAGAGGAAATTCTGTCAGAATCTATTCTAATAAATTTTATTGAGTAGAACTCCTTGGTACATCAAAAAGAGAAAAATCCCTCAAAACTGTTCGTAAAGAGTAGAAACTTGAATAGATGACAGGACAATCCTCTCATATAATTTCATAGTCGTTTTCATGGAAGAGACAAATTCAGCAATTTTTATTTAGCTCATACCTCTTGCCAAACAGACAAGTGATGTAAATATTCATCATAATTTCCAATATTCAGTAAAGATCCTCACAAGAGCCCTCTTCAACAGTTTTCTTCATCCAGATAGCTCAGTGTGGTTGTAGCCTGACCCCATCTCAGCTGGGAAAAATTCTCTTCTCTTAATTTGGACATTTCTTTCAGGCTGTTAATGAAGTGTGGCTTAAGCACAGGACTGTTAAAATAGCAACCTGAGAGCTTAAAGCATGTTAGTACTTTTTAAAAGTAAAAAAAAAAAAAAGATTATTTGAAAATTATAATATTTGAGGTTCTGTGTAGAAGCAGGATGATCATGTTCTAACATGTCTTCTGTTCCCACAAGACATGTTCTTTAGTTTAGGTGATCTATATGCACTGTGAAACTATTTTTTTGTTTCTTAGTCCTCAAATCAATTTGTTCTTTTTTTTTTTTTCTCATTTTACACATATTGGGATTAAAGAAAGTGTCTCCATGCAGCCTAGTGTACCCTCTATCCAGTACTGGCATGACTTTTGGGTCTGGAATCAATTCTCAATGCCTTAAATAGGATCCATGCAAGGGCCTGGTGGAGCATGGTACCAACACAACTGAAACCTTCAAAAGCTAAATCTTCTTTCAGGGCAACTTTGCAGAAAGATGGGGTAAGAAAACTGCAGTAATGGACCACAGACTGCAGTCTTTTACAATTTTGTGTTGTTTCAATACTGATAAAGGAACATAGCTACTTCAGTGTCTGATCTGTACAATCAACCAATTTTGTTGGTCTGAGACCTGAATTCTGCCCTTTTTGTACAGGGTTGTGTTCTCTGAACTATAAGAAAATCTCACACAAAGAAAAGTCTTTCCTGTGTCTATTAGTGCAACAGAGCTGCTCAGCTATAGAGGAGAAGGAAGAATTTAACTCTGTATCAGTCAAATGTAACCTGTGCAGGACTACCTCTTTGCTGAATACCGGAAAAAAAGAATGCACTTTGATTTTCTGATTCCAGTTGTGTCTGCACATAAAGGTATGAGCAAAAATTAAAATAAATGGATTTGATACAGAAATAATTGTGATGTTTTTGTAGACGTTTCCCTGATTAAGAACTCATTGTGATCTTTGAAATAACAGTGCACTGAACACAGTGGACTCTGACAACAAAAATAAGATATTTCACAATTGCTATTAGATTTTTGTATGGCATTGTGAACTTTTGCAAAGCAGACTGAAAAAAATATGCAATTCTCTACACACTTGAACTGGCATACACAGGCTGTCTAGCTAAAAAAATTACTACAGCCAGTGGAGGTTTTATTGAATTATGACATCCAGCAGGTCTCTCATAATACATATTTGAGGACTCAAGAGCATCTTAAATCTTATTTTTATTATTCTGAGTTCAATCACATCATTGCAAAGAAAATTCTAAAGAAAGAGAAAATAATCACTGTTCAGCCTGGAGAGAAGGCGGTTCAGGGTGATCTTAGAATCACAGAATCATAGAATGTTTTGGGTTGGAAGGGACCCCTAGAGGTCATCTAGTCCAATCCCCCTGCAGTGAGCAGGGACACCGCTAACTAGGTCAGGTTGCTCAGAGCCCCATCCAACCTGTCCTTGAATGTTTCCAGGGATGGGCCCTCCACCACCTCTCTGGGCAACCTATTCCAGTGTTTCATCACCCTCATTGTAAAGAATTTCTTCCTTATATCCAGTCTAAACCTACCCTGTTTCAGTTTAAAACCATTGCCCCTTGTCCTGTCACAGCAGAGCTTGCCAAAAAGTTTGTCTCCATCTTTCCCATAGGCCGCCTTTAAGTCCTGAAAGGCCACAATAAGGTCTTACCAATATCTGAAAGGAGGGTATAAAGAGGAGATGGAGCCAGGTTTTTTCCAGTGGTGCCCAGTGACAGGACAAGAGGCAATGGGCACAAACAGAAACACAGGAGGCTCCCTCTGAACATCAAGAAACACTTTTTACTCTGAGGGTGACTGAGCACTCGCACAGGTTGCCCAAAGAAGTTGTGGAGTCTTGGTCCTTGCAGATATTGAGACTGCACCTTGAATACTGTGTTCAGTTTTGGGGCCCTCACTACTAGAAAGACATTGAGGTGATGGAGGAAGTCCAGAGAAGAGCAATGAAGCTTGTGAAGGGTCTGGAGCACAAGGCTGATGAGGAGCAGCTGGGGGAACTGGGGTTGTTTAGCCTAGAGAAGAGGAGGCTGAGGGGAGACCTTATTGCTCTCTACAACTGCCCAAAAGGAGGGTGTAGAGAGGTGGATGTTGGTCTCTTCTCCCAGGTAACGGGCAATAGGACAGGAGGAAATGGCCTCAAGTTGTGCCAAAGGAGGTTTAGATTGGATATTAGGAAAAATTTCTTCACCAACAGGGTTCTCAAGCATTGGAACGGGCTATCCAGGGAAGTGGTGGAGTCCCCATCCCTGAAGATATTTAAAAGACATGTAGATGTGGCGCTTAGGAGATGTGGCATTTAGGGCCATAGTTTAGTGGTAGACTTGGCAATGTTAGGTTAACAATTGGACTCAATGTTCTTAAGGGCTTTTCCAACTTAAATGATCCTGTGATTCTATTCAAAAGCTGTCTGGACATGATCTGGGGTAACCAGCCCTAGGTGACCCTGCCTGAGCAGTGGGGTTGGACAGGGTTACTTCCAACCTCAGCCACCCTACAATTCTGCAATTCTGTGATTCCATGACAATTAATCCACTACTGAAATAGAATTTTCATGCATTGAGTCATAAATATTAATTGTATCATTATGCTTACTATACTTACAGGAACTTGATAGTAAAATAGTATGAAGAAAACATGTGGAATCAGTCTTTAGCTCAGCTAGGAGAAATGAATGATGTTCAAAGTCCTAAAGGGCTGCCCACTTTATTGCCTACAGCTCTTTACCATGAGACCAGGTGACTTCTGCAGAGGCAGAAAAAGGCGCAAAACTCCATCAGGTGAGGATGAAGAGAAATCTGAACATGTTTAACAATGAAGCAACTACCTCTTGCTTTTCCTATTAAAAAATAATTTGGGATTGATACACAGAAGCTTTTATAATTAACTGATGTAAACTGACAGATGGTTGATAGTTTCTCACACCGTTTTTCATTTTGCATGGTTGCCATTTTTGCCAGTTTCATCACCTATAGATTATTCTTCAAATTATTTGTTTCATTCTACAATACTTTTCTATGTCCTTCACAGTCACTTTGTCAGAAATTAGCAACATTCATGGAACGTTTTGAAAACATGAACTCTGGTCCTCACAGATAATCTCTTAAATGGAATAACAAAAAGCACACTTCAGTGTCAACACACTGGGACTGTAAGCAAACTAGCAAGAAGGGATTTCTTTTTTTACCTCTGACTTCATTAGTAAATCTGACCTTCAAAGGAGTTGTTAGATAAGACAGATAGTTCCAAGTCAAAGCTGTAATAGAAAATCTGGTTTATTGTTATTCCAAAAAGTGTCCTCATAAGAATGTTTTGCCTGTATCTCTATTGCTTAGCTTGTTTTGTGGCCAGAACGTAGTGCCTTGTTTTAACTGCCTGAAAGGTTCACTCTGGAAATCCAAAATAAAAAAAATAAAAAAAATAAAATCAGAATTCCTATAACAGCTCAACTCCAAGAGAGTCATACAATACTACTGTTGTTAAAGGCCTGCTCTTGTTGCTGCTCTGTATGAGTGGAGTATACAATGATTAGGATTCTGCTAAAATAGTGTTCCCTTATTTAAAAAAACAAGGAAGGTTGTTGCTTTTTGTTTTATTAGAATTCATAGAGCATATATACAGCCTGACTCCCATGGATGTCAGTAACAAAAAAGCCATAATGACCAAGCTCAGTTGTCAAGAGTTCAATGAAAATCAGCAGTGCGACAAACTTGCTACCTTCTTATTATAATTCATAAACCATACCGCTATATAGAGGAATTAGCATTTGTGACTACATACTGCACTCCCTCTCCTTATCGGCTGTCTTTTCTGTATGTTCAGGCTGAACATTCTTAGTCTGGCAATTCTTACATTCCTTACTAATGCTTTGAACCTGTGGTTATCAGTCAGCTTACTGGGAATCTCTCTAGAGCTATACAGCATGTTATACAGCTATACAGCATGAGGAGAATCAATCATAGAATCATTTGGTTGGAAAAGACCTTTAAGACCATTGAGCCCAGCTGTACTTGTCCACCACTAAACCACATCCCTAAGCACCACATCCACCCGTCTTTTAAATACGTCCAGGGACAGGGACTCGAGGACATCCCTGAGTAGGCCATTCCAGTGCCTGACAACTCTTTCAGTGTAGAAATGTTTCCTAATATCTAATCAAAACCTCCCCTGGTGCAACTTGAGTCCATATCCTCTAGTTGTAGAGAGCAATAAGGTCTCCCCACAGCCTTCTGTTTTCTGGCCTCAACAATCCCAGCTCCCTCAGCTGCTCCTCATAAGACTTTTGCTTCAGACCCCTCACCAGCTTTGTTGCCCTTCTCTGGACACGCTCCAGCACCTCAGTGTCCTTTTTGTAGTGAGGGGCCCAAAACAACACAGTATTTGAGGTGCAGCCTAACCAGTGCCAAGTACAGGGGAAGGATGACTTCTCTGGTCCTGCTGGTCACACTGTTCCTGATGCTATTGGCCAGGATGCTATTGGCCTTCTTGGCCACCTGGGCACATTGCTGGCTCATGTTCAGTCAGCTGTCAATGAAGACCCCAGATCCCTCTCTGTCAAGCAGCTTTCCAGCCACTCTTCCCCAAGCCTGTAGCATTGCATGGGGTTGTGGTGACCCAAGTGCAGAACCCAGCACTTGGCCTTGTTGAACCTCATATAATTGGCCACAGCCCATTGATCCAGGCTATCCAGGTCCCTCTGTAGAGCTTTCCTACCCTCAAGCAGATCAGCACTCCTCCCAACATGGTGTCATCTGCAAACTTGCTGAGGGTACACTCAATCGCCTCATCCAGGTTGTTGATAAACCTGTTAAACAGAACTGGCCCCTACACTGAGCCCTGGGAAACACCATTTGTGACTGGCTTCCAACTGGATTTAACGCCATTCACCACCACCCTTTGGGACTGGCCTTCCAGACAGTTTTTTACCCAGCAAAGAACATGCCTGTCCAGGTCATGGGCAGCCAGTTTCTCAAGCAGAATTCTGTGGGAGACAGTACCAAAGGCTTTACTAATGTCCAGGTACACCATACCCACAGCCTTTCCCTCATCCACTAAGCAGGTCACATTATCATAGAAGGAGATCAGGTTGGTCAAGCAGGATCTGCCTTTTGTAGACCCATGTTGACTGGGCCTGATCTTCTGCTTTTTCTGGACGTGCTGTGTGGTGGCTCTCAAGATGATCTGCTCCATGATCTTCCCAGGCATCAAGGTCAGACTGACAGGCCTGTAGTTCCCCGGATCCTCCTTCCATCCCTTCCTGTAGATGGGCGTCACATTTGCCAACCTCCAGTCAAGTAGAATTTCCCCTGTCATCCAGGACTGCTGATGGAAAGGGGCTTGGTGAACACCTCTACCAGCTCCCTCAGTACCCTTGGGTCTGGCCCCATGAACCTGTGCATGTCTAATCGGCCAAGCAGGTCACTAACCATTTCCTCTTGGATTATGGGAGCTCAGGGGGCTGGGTACCTGGAGAACAGCTGACCTTACTGTTAAAGACTGAGGCAAAGAAGGCATTAAGCACCTCAGCCTTACCCTCATCCTTTGTCACTATGGTTCCTCCTGCATCCAGTAAAGGATGGAGATTCTCCCTGGCTCTCCTTCTGTTGTTAATATGTTTATAGAAACATTTTTTATTATCTTCCACAGAGTTGGCCAATTTACATTCTAGTTAGGCTTTAGTCCTTCTGATTTTCTCTCTGCATGACCTCACTTCATCCTTGTAGTCCTCCTGAGATGCCTGCCCCTTCTTCCAAAGCTCACAGACTTTCCTCTTCTTTCTGAGATCCAGCCAAAGCTCTCTGTTCAGCCAGACCAGTTTTCTTCCCCATCGGCTTATCTTTCAGCACATGGGAATGGGCTGCTCTTGTGCCTCCAGGATTTTCTTCTTGAGGAGCATCCAGCCTTCTTGGGCTCCTTTGACCATTAGGACTGCCTCCCAAGGGACATTGTCAACTACCCTTCTGAACAGTATAAAGTCTGCCCTCCAGAAGTCCAAGGCGACCGTTCTGCTGACTCCCCCTCCTTACTTCTCCATGAATTGAGAATTCTATCATTTCATCATCACTGTGCGCCAGACATCCTCCAGCCACCACATCAGCCACAAGGCCTTTTCTGTTCACAAAAAACAAGGACCAGAGGGGCGCCTTCCCTAGTTGGTTCACTCATCAGTTGCATCAGGAAGTTACCTTCCACACACTCCAGGAACCTCCTAGACCGTTTCCTCTCTGCTGTACTGTATTTCTAGCAGACATCTGCTAAGTTGAACTCCCCCACAAGAACAAGGGCTAGTGATTGTGAGACTTCTCCCAGTTGCTTGTAGAATATTTCACCTGTCTCTCCTTCCTGGTTGGGCGGTCTGTGACAGACTCACACTGGGATACTTGCCTCATTGCCCCGTCCCCTGATTTTTACCCATAAGCACTCAACCCTGTCACCACCATCATTGAGCTCAAGGCAACCAAAACACTGTCTAACATACAGGGCTATCCCACTGCTTCGCCTTCCTTTCCTATCCCACCTGAAGAGCCTATAGCTATCCATGGCAGCACTCGTTATGTGAGTTGCCCCGCCACATTTCTGTGATAGCAACTATATCATAGTTTTCCTGCTGTACAATGGCTTCTAATTCCTTCTGTTTGTTGCCCATGCTGCATACATTGGTATAGATCCACTTCACCTGGGCTATTGATCCCACCACTCTTCTGAGGAGAGAAGTCTTAATTCCTCAGTGACTAACTGCAGTTGTTACTAACCCATCAGTAGCCTCTGTAAATTTGCTGCCACTTGGATTACTATCTGCCACTTCCTCTGAGGTGACAGACCAAAGGACCTTGCTAGCACGCTGACCCTCACACACTGGCATGCCATCCCCAGGCTTATTTCTAGCAAGCCTGGTTTCCTCCACCTGGGCACATGTCCCACAGGTGAACTCACCACTGGTGTCCGATACCAGTGTGAGAGGGGGGTACACCCTGCAGCCTGGCATCTGTGTGGCAGCTTGCACCCACTGAAGCCCTGTCTGGGAGGCTGCATCAGTCATACCTGGTGCAAGAAGGAGCAGTGCAGGTCCTCTTATGCTCCAGATATCAAAAGTCTCTTATACTTGTGACTTCAACTGCTTTTGCTCATAGCTTCTATTCAAGGTACACCAGCCTGAGAATGATGGAAAGATATAACTGAGAAAAGATTGAAAAAGCAGCTGTGGAAAAAGAAGGCTGTTTGTCTAACAAAAGTGGTTGTACACTTTTTCTGAGGTGTTCATTATAATTTGTGGAATACATGACTTGCAGTCAGAAGAATCACAGCATTTTTGCCTCCCCTTCTATCAAATCCACAAGCAACTACTTTTATTATACAGCTGTTTTTAATATCTCATCCCTGTGCAATTTTAGCATGACTTTAGTTATAAGGTGTGTGAAGGAAATATATGGAGCTTTAAAAATAATAAGCAGCTTAAAAGCTAACACAGATATTGTCACTGGACAGACACTACACTAATATGCAATCCCCATTCAAGATTTATTTATACCTTACATTAAGAGGGAAGGAAAGAGAACTTTGAAACTGAAATCTTGAAACAGATAATCCTTGAAATTACTGACGTCTTCAAACCTGTTTTCCAGACAAGAGTAAGAAATACTGTTCAGAAATACTTCCAGATCTTCCCACATTTGTGGCAGTAAACTTTCAGCTACTCTTGATTCTGGACCCTCATTATTTGGCTCTTTGATTCTTTCAGCTGGAATCTGCAGCACCACAGATGTAGTATGCGACCAGCAGAATACTGTGGTATCCAAAAAGAAGAATGAGACTGCTCCAGAATGTAGGCAGACATCAGGATAATGGATAAAGGATGCCTTAACAATTAGCAATTATGATATAAAACTGAAGACTTCAGTCAGAGCTTCAGTGCCATTTAGTATTTGAGGCAAAACAGATTTCAATTGGTCTTAAAGAGGGAATTCTATTTCCATCACTAGTGAGGACATGAAATGTTTGAATACTTAGCTCAGACTTCTGCAGAATCAATTTAACTTAGACAGGTGCGATTAACGATTAAATATCTTGCCTTCTATGTCTTCAAGAGTTTCTCTGACACCTTTATATTTAAACAAGTAGGAAATTGCCCTTGAGAATACACGTTAATTATTTTCATTCAGGTACATCACTGCATCAGCAATTGTTTTCAAGTAAAACTAAATTATCTTCTCCGCATTCCTTTAGCCAGAGTAGTCTGCACTTTTAGCATCTGTACTAGTTGGCCTAAACTGGACAGGTACACACAGAGCAGACATCTGTTTTAGAGTGACATTCAGAAACATAGCTTGTACTCTGCCTGGGCTATATCTTTGGGATTTCTCTCTTATCTCATAACACCTAACAAAATTTCCTGCAATGATGTATATTGTCTGTGATTTTTAGTGTGCATTTGCACTTCTAGCTTGTTTTTATTGCCTGGTTTGAGTGAGAAAATGCACTCACAGATGCGTTTTAAGAAGCTGGATCAATGCTTTCACACTAGTAAATCCTGTGACTGAGAGCTGGCAACACTTTCTGTACATTAGTATGCAAAGATTTTGTTACAGTGAGCATCACCACGTCTGGTTCAGATTTGAGGGAAGGAGGTAAGCAGATTCATGTATCAGCTGGCCTTAGGATGCTTAGCCAGATGTCAAGGAGCCAAGGTCATTCTGGATGGCTACTCTGAAAGGAATAACAAGTGATCCTTAAAAAGTGAGATTGTTACCAGGCCTTCATTATGCCAATGAACAAAATGTTGTAGTCTCTCTTGTGTCACTTGATATACTGTAAGTTTAGTCAAGTGTGCCTGCGTACCCGTTGCTGATGCCAACCAGGAGAGAACAGCTCACTTCCACACTACTAAATTATCTTAGGCTCTAAAGCATGGGCACATACAAACTGCCTAGTGGAAATGATCTGTAGTATATCACAAACTGGGCTTGGAAATTGTTTGGAACTGTTCAAGCTCGCGTGGGCCAAAAATACACTAGGAACCACACTAAAAATTTCACAGCATGTACAATTGAAAAGCGTTCCCTTGCACTGTTCAATTTACTAGTAGGTTTCAAAAAGACAATTCATGATAAAAGTGAGGTTCTTTAGAACTGTTTGAGGTAATTTGCTTGGTTAAGCATTGGTATAATCTAGACCATGATGCAAGTGCCTGTGTACATGAAGTAAAATGGCTACATATACCTCCTGTAACAGAAAAACAATCATTAAGACAAGACATGAGTTAGGTAGTCATCACACTGAAATAAAAATGGAATTGTTCATTTTCTTCTCTACAAGAAGGTAATTAATTTCAACCCTTGCATGAGCAATTCCCCATCATTTCTGTGCAACAATAATAATAAACATGGTAAACAGTATCAAGAGTTTTCTCCCAACATTCCTATTCACAGTAGATAAGAGTTCCAGAGAGCCAGCCAGTCTCTGATGCAGCAAAACATGCTTTGTCAAGCATTGGAACAGGCTGCCCAGGGAAGTGGTTGTGTCATCATCCCTGGAGGTATTTAAAAAAATCTAGATGGTTCTTAGGGGTATGGCTTAGTGGTAGACTTGGTAATGTTAGGTTAATGGTTGGACTTGATGATGATCTTAAATGTCTTTTCC
Organism: Egretta garzetta; assembly: GCF_000687185.1. Taxonomy (NCBI): domain Eukaryota; kingdom Metazoa; phylum Chordata; class Aves; order Pelecaniformes; family Ardeidae; genus Egretta; species Egretta garzetta. Next base: position 188,338 of record NW_009260592.1, on the reverse strand, counting down.
AAGTTAAACGATTCTATGATTCTATGAAAAGGTCTCCAGAGTTTCCTCAAAATTTGCAGAAGACATAAGAGGAGAAAACCCTATTCTGAAGCATCCTGAATTCTCAAAGAAATTCTGACCAAAAGAAAATGGCTGATATTAGAGAAGGCTAGCTGACTTAAGTACGTCTTTATGATCCATGCCCTTGTGGCTTATCTGAAAGTTAAAAGCATTTGGGGCATTACTGCTAAAGCTGTATTTTTTTTTAAAAAAAAGTAACTTAGAGATGAAAAGGATGTACTCAGAATGGAAATTTTTTATTCCCATCCACATTCAAGAGTGTCTCCTAGTTTCATATGAGCCTGAGAAATCTCAAACAGTAGGAAAAATGAGAACAAATGAGCTTTCTAGAAGAAACCTTCAAGGAGGCAGAACAAAAAATATACTGTCTTACTTAAGATGCTTTCAGTTTGGAACTCTTCAAGACTTCTCAAGCAGTGAGAAAACACTCTAAGAAATATAAGCATAAAATGTTATGGAAACCCAGTTCAACCAGATTAAAGGTCTATCTGTGCGATTTTAATATCTCTTAAAATTTTATCTAGTACCTAAATCTTCTCTTTGTTTTGCCTTTTTGTTTTCTTACTGAAGGTGCACAAATTTCCCTATTTTTTTTGAGTTTCAAAGATTTCTATCAGGACTTGCTTAAATTTTGTGTGCTTAGCAGTTTTGCAGATTGGGCCTTTCAGATTCTACTTCCTCTATCTGCAGCTGTGGCTCTGTGCTTGAAACCTATCTGTGATCCAAATGAGAATGCAGATCAGTGATGTGAAACAAGAGTTCACAGAAAAGAGTTGAAGTGCTTCATTTGTGTCTGGGGTCTTAACTCTGGAGTCAAATGTAGACATTTGAAATACCAGCACTGTCAATTATGGTATATTCAGAGGTGGAAAATTTATCTGAAAGGACATTCCAAGGGGACAACAAAGCATTAGGGCTTGGGGGTATTATGCCTCACTAAGAGCGCAAATGCCAGTTCCAGAACTCGAGGCACTGTAGATGTTAAACCATTGTACTTGCCCACCACTGGGGCCTCCAGTCTTCCAGTTAATTGATCACAGTTAGCAGAGGGTAGAAACAGAAGAGTTAAGCTTTGGAGCTACTGATTCAGATTCCTTCTACAGAAACTGAGATTCTTCCACATGTTTCCAGTAGTCCTGGCAGCAAATGCATGGGCATGGAGCAGGCTTCTGTGAAAGGCAAGCAAATCGCTGCCACTTCTGAAGAGGCAGAAAATAGCTTCCTTCCAGTCTTGCTCTGCTGCATGAAACTTCAGCTCAAAAGTAAGGATGTTTAACTAAAGTTTTGGAAAGTACAAAGCACTGAATTGGCTTCTTTTTGCTCAGAGGTAAAATCTATGTAGAAGCAACTAAGTTAGCTTGCTGGATAACACCTGGAAGAAAAGGGCCACACTGTGCAGACATCCCAGTTGCAAAACATAGCCATGGCAAGGTCTTCACTAAGTATTAACTAATGAAGACAGCGTTGTGCTCTCATTCTTTTGCTTTTCTAAATTTTAAATCTGGGTTTACAGCTGATTTGCCTTATTAACAGAAATTTTTGCCCCACCCTTTCATGCTTTGAGAAACCACTAGCTGTTACAATGACCCTTGAGTAACACCTCTGTTTGCAGGAGGGGAGACTGTTTTCTAGAACTAACACCTTAGACTTTTTCCATATGCTGAGGAGGTTCAGATGGGCAAGCCCAGGTATGGGGCAAATTTCAGCCCAGCTAATTTTATTACTAGACAGTGGAAAAATCCCTTTCAGCATGGGCTAACAGGGTGGGTAATCTATCTGTTTGTCATCTACTAAGCAAAAAGGGAGTCTGAAAATCTTAGAGCAGATGGTAGATTTATGCTACAGTCTGTGTTCTTTTCATGGGATTTATTACCATATGTGCTGCTTCTATTTTACCATCCTTCTGTTTTGATTACTGACACAATTCTATTTGAATGCAAGGATTAGGGATCAGCATAATGAATCCAAGTCAGGTTCCAAAAGAACAATAAGCAGTGCACTCATCATTAACGTAAAGATAGTACCAGATCAAAAGTTAAAATTATATGAAAGAAATCATCAAATTGATTTAGTTATCTAGTTTTTGATATGCTGTACCCTGGAATCTGAATTCTCCAAAGAAAGAGTTAAAGGCCACCATCAGCTTTTAAGAATGCTAATGCTAAATTAGGATTAATTAGCATTAGTATTAGCATTTAGCTAAACACTCAAATCCATAAGGCAGCTGGCAACTTCTGGAAGCTTTTTTGGATGGCCTGCTAGACAGGTGTCTCCTCTGTGTCTCTTCATTCCAAGCTGCAGTACTATTCTTACTATTCTTCCTCCATTCCCCCATCCCCTTCTTGTCTGTCTCTTCCTTCATTTCAGGTAGTTGACTTTAACAGATAGGAGAGGAGCATCCAAAAAGCAAAAACATTCATCCAAAGACTAAGTCAAATGTACCTTTATTTCCCTGAAGAAGTAAGGGCCTGTCACTAGGTTGCAGAATACAAAAGAGAATTAGTTTATCTCACTGAAAGTCAGAAATATTTTTGCAATGAAAGCAGCCCAGAAGAGATCTGTGATTTCAGTATCAGTTCTAGAATTTCGAGAAGAGGGTCTGTTTGACATCCTATGGCTCAGCGTTCTCCTGCGTGCCTTTTTAATGAAGAAAATGATGGCCAGCATCTAGCCCTTAAAAAACAACTATGGGTGCAGTGCTACCTGTGTAGCAGGTACTGCACACATTACAGTTTGGATTTAAAATAAAGAGACACACTAGATACCAAGAGGTGGCAAAAGAAGGGTTGTTCTTTGAGTTTCTTATTTTTGAAGTATAACACCTGAAAGCACTTGCCATGCCACAGGGTAAATTCTGGCAAAAATCAGTCAGAAACACAAGGCCTCACCTGAAGTTCAGTTATCTCCTATCAAGGTACTTTATAAATAAAGGTAACTTTTACACAAATTATAATAACAGAAATTGAAAACACATTCCACAGTGAAAGCCTACTGCAATGTTGCTTGAGAAACCCTGGAGTGTACATGTCTGCTCATTCTCAGTACCTTTCAGCACCAGTACTAGCAGTCGTCATGTTAACTTTAAAAAAACTAGGAACCTTTGACAGTCTAGCCACAGTCACATAGCTCAGCAGAAGCTAAATTTAGCCTGGTAAATACTGGTTCTTAACTGAATGCTGCTTATAGTGGACGGCTCTTGATTCTCAGGCTATGTTTGCTAGACCTCTATAGTTTAGAGCAAATCATAATATTGAATAACCTGTAGAAAAGCACCCCAGTATGACCTGGAGAGTATACTGAGTAAAGGATCTAGGAAAGGGTACAAATTACTTTCTGAACCAGTTATGAAAAGGAGAAACCCAAGTGCCAATCCTTATCAAACCTTGCATTGGAATGTAAGATTTTTATTTAACTGACATCTGTGTGTGCAAATGTTTATTAAGCATATACTCATACATTCATTATTTCTCTCAAATACTGGACCTCCCTTTCTTAAACATTGCTCCCTTAGAGCTTTTAGAAACTATACAATTACTGTACTTTGGCAAACACATTGCTACCACATGATACTCCTACTAACAGTGGGCTCCTGGGCAATAAATAAAGTTTGTAAGTTGGCATACAAGTTCACATACCAAACAAGCAACAACATCCACCTTCATCTTTTTAAGCTACCACAAGTTCTTTTCAAGGCAAACAGTACTGGTAGTGAGCCAACAGCCAATGATACCAAATATAAAATGGTCACTATAGAAACAGTAACAATGAATGAACCAAAGGTGTTAGGTGAATGTCTAGAATAGTGCATGCCAGAGCAGGAAAGGCTCTTTGGTGAGGATTAATGTGGAAATAACACCACTGCCAAAGCAAAATACCTATTTTTACTACTAGTAGTTGCTCTTGAGAAGATCTAATTATAAATACTATGTTTCCCCATTTCTTTCGGGAAGTTCCAATCTCTTTTGAAGTGTGCCAAAAGAATCTATCAGATGATGTTATTAATTCCCAGAAAAATCGGAGAAAAAACAATGTGCCAGCCATTTTGACTGTTCTATTATTGCAAACCTGATGTCCTTTCAAAAACATACAAGTTTAATGTATACTTTTTATTCAATTTCCATCAGCAGTCTTCTCCACCATGCATTATTTTCCTTGGAAAAAGTATCTCAACAATACAAATAATACCAGGTGAACTCTGGATTTTGGAGAATATTTTGGAGATATTTTGATGGTGAGTCAATGGTGGGAGTTAACATATATGACTAAATTGTCATTGATATATCTCACATAAAAAAAGAGATTTCATTAGACAATTATCTAAAAGTTAATTAACCTTGGGGTAGTGCATGCAGAAGATGGTTTTGGATGCCCCAAAATCAGTGAAAATTCCTATTGTTGATGAAAATACTGCAGGGGGTGAAGATGAAGTAAGCAATTACAGCAACACGTCTGAATAAAATCTCTGTCTCACTCTTGTTCTTGCAAATACTTAAGCCATTTATACTAGGATATTGGGATGTCGTCTGCACTCTGATAACGTCTCGTTCAAAGATGGTTAGCCTTCTGAATCATAGAATCATAGAATGTTTTGGGTTGGAAGGGACCCCTAGGGGTCATCTAGTCCAACCCCCCTGCAGTCAGCAGGGACACCGCTAACCAGATCAGGCTGCTCAGAGCCCCATCCAACCTGGCCTTGAATGTTTCCAGGGATGGGGCCTCCACCACCTCTCTGGGCAACCTGTTCCAGTGTTTCACCACCCTCATTCTATAGAATTTCTTCCTTATATCTAGTCTAAACCTACCCTGCTTCAGTTTAAAGCCATTACCCCTTGTCCTGTCACAGCTGGCCCTACTAAAAAGATTTTCCCCATCTCTCCTATAGGCCCCCTTTAGGTACTGAAAGGCCGCAATCAGGTCTCCCCGCAGCCTTCTCTTCTCCAGGCTGAACAAGCCCAACTCCCTCAGCCTGTCCTCATAGGAGAGGGGCTCCAGCCCCCGGATCATTTTTGTGGCCCTCCTCTGGACCCGCTCCAACAGTTCCATGTCCTTCTTGTGCTGAGGGCTCCAGAGCTGGACGCAGTACTCCAGGTGCGGCCTCACCAGAGCAGAGTAGAGGGGCAGAATCACCTCCCT
>NW_009260592.1:164209-183049 GCF_000687185.1 Egretta garzetta | reverse complement strand
TGGCCTTGTTGAACCTCATGAGGTTCACACAGGCCCACCTCTCCAGCCTGTCCAGGTCCCTCTGGATGACATCCCGGCCTTCTGGTGTGTCAACCGCACCACTCAGCTTGGTGTCATCTGCAAACTTGCTGAGGGTGCACTCGATCTCGCTGTCTAAGTCATTGATGAAAACATTAAACAGCACCAGTCCCAGTATGGACCCCTGAGGGACACCACTTGTCACCGGTCTCCATCTGGACATCGAGCCATTGACCACTACCCTCTGGACGCGACCATCCAGCCAGTTCCTTATCCACCAGACAGTCCACCCATCAAATCCGTAGCTCTCCAATTTAGAGAGAAGGATGTCGTGGGGGACCATGGTGTCAAAGGCTTTGCAGAAGTCCAGATAGATGATGTTCACTGGTTTTCCTTTGTCCACTGGTGTTGTCACACCGTTATAGAAAGTCACTAGTTTGGTCAGGCAGCACTTGCCCTTGGTGAAGGGTTAGCCAACATGGGTTGGCTATCTCAAATTACCTCCCTGGCCTCCATGTGCTTTAGCATAGCTTCTAGGAGGATCTGTTCCATGATCCTCCCAGGCACAGAGGTGAGGCTGACAGGTCGGTAGTTCCCAGGGTTTTCCTTTCTACCCTTTTTGAAAATGGGCACAACGTTTGCTTTTTTCCAGTCACCAGGGACTTCAGAAATACTGCTTGATTTTCTTCTGATCACATCAGTCAGTCTAAGATAAACTATTAACCCTCCCTAGAAACCTGTTCCCCCCAAATAGAAGGTACTGTCTCAAATTAAAAAAAAATCCTAAAAATGACACTTGCTGGCAAAACACCTGAGAACACTCAGCCTATCAGAAAAACTCCTTCATATATTTAATATCATATTATGTCTTTTAAACCCCGTATCTATATAAACAATTCACAAGAATTAGCTTCCTTAATTCTATATCAAAATAATCACAGCAGCTAGAGCCAAAAATAGCTAGTGGGTCATCCACTAATCATCTCCCTGCCAATATTTAAGTTTGCTCTTGTGGATGTTACATGTTGACCACTCTTATTGACATACAATGTAGAAACCTTTATGATAATCTCCATGTTGGAGAGTGCCAGTGCATACAGCCTTTGCCATCCTTAATACTTCAGTTTTAATGTTTTTCACTGCTAACTTCAATCTCCTTTATCTCTTGAAATTTTAATTCTCTGTTAAGATCTGAATTACATGTATTCTAGTCAAGAAAAGAAATTAAGACAAAAACATTACCTGGTATCACCTCCCTTTCTGAGGAGAATACAAATTTGGCTGGTGGTACCAAACTGCTAATTCCAAGACTTATTTTTAGACTGCAACAGGCTGTTAAAATAAGAGCCACAGGTCTCCATCACTTGAATTAATGCTTCTATTTTATTAGATTACAATACCTGCAGGATTTTGCTCTTTGATGGCTCCCAGCTTGAGATGAGATTTTTAGGAGAAGTATTCTGTCTCAATATGGTACGAAACACAATAGGCCTCCCTCCCGCAGCCGTGGCTACTGCGAAATTACTATAATATTTTGTAATTAATTATGGTGAGAAAGTTGTTTGTGTATTCTCCCTTTGAATGTTATTACTAGATGTCCTTAAAATAGCACCCAAAGCCACGCTGAGTTCTCCTGTGGCAGGTGCTGAACAAATATATAGTAAGTAATTAAGCAATGTTGATAATTTTCAGACAGATTTTCTGGGAGGTTCCATCTTTGTTGTATTGAATTCTAGAAATATTTCCATGTATTGAGTAACTTATGTGCACAGTTTATAATGTGGTTTTGAAATATTGATAAAACGCTATCAAAACTAACTAACCTCCCCCAACAAAGAAAAATATCCTTTCACTACTCATCCCAATCACAACAGTCTAGGTAAATATTACTTTCACACTTGGCATGACCTGAAGATCAACAACAGTAAGCTTCCTTACTTCAACCAAGTTTCAACCGATCTGTACATATTACAGATTGGATTACTTACCCAGAACTCCACTGGGTGCATTTTACATTGTGATTTAGTTCTGCCTAATGTTAATAAACTTTGTTACAGTATGCTTTCTGAAAACTACACACTATTCTATAATTTCCTTTCATGTTGTGCTTTGATCTAAAATGGCATCCGAGAACATTGCCAATCCATAAATTAAAATGTTATTTGAATCATTAACAAGGTACATTGAATGGTATTGTTCCTAATATTGACTTTTTGTCGAATCCTGACACTTACCTCCCCACAATCAGTTTGAGTAATTATTCCTTAGCTCATAATAACCAAGTCCATTAATTTTGTTTCTAATCTAGAGACACAAGAGGGCTGTTGTCCAGCAGCCCTGTTTTTAATAAAATGAAAATTAATTTCAGTAAATCATGGAAGGAAGGGGGATACCAAACATAATGACAAGTTGGTTTGGGTCAGTTTTATTGCTGGGCTGTTATTCAGGTCAGTCCACTTTGTCTGGATCTCATCTCTATTCACCCTTCTCTGTTTCCAGTAAAAACTGAGAGAAACCAATAGCTAAATACTTAAGCACAGTCCAGACCTTTCTTAGAGCTGATTATACCTAGAGATCAATGACTGCTTGCAAAATGCTGACAGCTCATAGGTAAGTCAACCTGCCTTTGCCATTCATTCCCAGGAATGTACTTCAGTAAAATCTTTAGAATCATTAAGAACAAACATTATGCAAAAACATCTAGAGATTTTTACCTTGTTACTTGCTGAGAACACACCGATCTAAGTGAGATTCATAATGTTCCAGGCACTACCAGTGAATTAATTACTCATTACATAGGTTGGCTTTTATGAGTTGCTTGTTTTTATCATTTGTTTACATCATTTCCATAGTTGGCAGTGAAATTTTTGTTAGCCAATAAGTATTTTGGCAAGAAGATGTATCATTTCAGTTTACACTCTAATGAACTGATATGAAAAATCACATGTTCTAGTAATGAAATACATTTCCCTATTAAAGACTTAATCGCACTTCATCAATACTTGATTTGTAGCAATCATGAAGATAAATATCACCACCATTAATTAAAATGATTTCCTCAGTAATGTCTCACACTTCTAGTCAGCAAACCGTTATTTCTGCTTTCTTGCCTCCTAAATTCCTCAAACTTTTTACTAGTTAAAGCATCGCAGCCATTTCAAGATAGTGCTTTCTCTTTGGGTAGTTTACATATTTTGCTTTAGCCATCTCTTTTTGTTACACAACTCCTCACAAGCTTTATGTTTGTGTTTCTGCTGGCACTCGGGGCTGGAGTCAGGGCATCCCTAATAGTGGGGTATTGACTGTGGAAATCACTCCCTCTGCTGGTCGTTCCAGCCTCTTGCTTTTACAGTTTACCATCTCAACCCAGCATTCACCAGATGGATCTAACCTACGGTTTTATCTTTTCCTATCTGTTCGGTGGCCCACTATCTGGAAGCACAGCCAGTACTTTTGCATTACATAAAGCGATCTCGTACGTATTTTCACAGTGAGCAAGAGATACTGTCTTCATGTTTCTGCTGAGCTCAGAAAATTAAGAGAGACAGATTTAATGGAAAGAGGAGATACTTGGTAAACAAGTAACAGAAGAAAAGCAGTGCCAGATAAAAAAAATACTGAACACAAATAAGAAAAGGTAGATAGAAACCAGAACACAAGAATATTAGTACCTTGACAAGATAAGAGATACAAAAGATTGCAAAGGGGACAAAGAAAATGTTTTAAAATTATTACTACAGAAAAAATGCACATGCTAAGCAGGTATCAAAAAGTGCATTAAAAATGCAGTTAAGAGAAATATAGAAAATACAAAAAAGCACAGGTAGATACCTAGAGCTGGGTTCTGTGGCTACCCCAAGCATGCGCTTCCTACAAGATGGTGTGAGAAACGTATGCATCCTGCAACTGTGCAGGACCATCAGTTTAGATCAGGGCAATACTGCTCCTGATCATTGACAGTTCAGCCTCTTGGAAGATTATGGATGGCTGAAAATACAATTTTCCTGGCATTTCTACTTTATTTTTAAAATGTTACATTTAAAATATGCCAAAGCACACATCTGATTTCTCAGGTTAGAAGATGTGCAAACATGGTTATGGGCATGTGTCTGCTAATGGCATCTAGTTGTTCCTTCCCTCAGACACAGTGTCCTGGTTTCGGCTGGGATAGAGTTAATTTTCTTCACTGTAGCTAGCATAGTGCTGTGTTTTGGATTTAGTACCAGAAGAATGTTGATAACACTCTGATGTTTTCAGCTGTTGCCAAGTAGTGCTCAGACTACTCAAGGACTTTTTGAGCTTCTCCTGCTTGGCCAGGTGCATAACAAGCTGGGAGGGAGCACAGCCAGGACAGCTGACCCAAACTGACCAAAGGGCTATTCCATACCATAGAACGTCATGCTCGGGGGGGTTAGTCGGTCGGTCGGTCGGTCGCGGGCAGAGTGGTCGCAGCTCGGGCAGTGTGATCACGGCTCAGGGGGAGTGATGGCGGCTCGGGACGGGCTGGGCACCGGTCAGCAGGTGGTGAGCAATTGCATTGTGCATCACTTGTTTTATATATTCTGCATATTTTCTTACCATTATTATTATTATTATTGTTATTCTTCTCTCTTATTAAACTGTCTCTATCTCAACCCATGGGTCTTACTTTTGTTTTCCTCTTTTCTCTGATTCTCTCCCCCATCCTACTGAGGGAGGGGGGGAGTGAGCGAGCGGCTGCATGGTGCTTAGTTGCCAGCTGGGGTTAAACCACAACACACAGAAATAGTATCTTTAGCTTTTTTGGTCAGTGATGTGACATTTCAATGCTGCAGCACAGCACTGCTGATGGTGGGTTGCTTCAGGAGTTGCCTGTGTCCCCGGATCACTCAGGAGCATCCAGAGCAGTGACAGATGTGCTGCCTACACACAGTGACTAATCAGGAACATAAAACTACAGGGCAAGCGTGTGCCTCAAAGGGAGAACTCCAGTCCATGCATCTCCCCAGCTGTTCTCCTGGAGCTCTTCAAGCACTAGCCCAGGTAGGCTTTCACTGCCAACCTGACACAGGCAATACTCCAAGTGGGGAATGTGATTCTTTGACCCATCGCTTAGCTCCTCCTTGGCACATTGCCTAGGCCATGAGAACATGCAAAGCACAAAGGACTTTCTGACATTATTTAGATTCTTTAAGCCATTTGTTTAGGTGCTTTCAGGATGTAATTTTTCCCCATGTTTTTAATGAATCCTTCTTTTCAATGTAATACAAAACCATTTTCTTTCTCCTTTTTACTAATGCAGAATTATACTTTTAAGAATTCAGCTTTAAAGGACAGTGAAATGTTACTATGTGCATTTCTATAGCTCCATTAACTGAACAGAGACTGTTGTAGGAAATTAAATTTGCTTGCAAAGTACTAACAGCTCTTATCACTTCACCTCACCTTACAATGGGTAAGAAGAATTAAATACTTTTGTGGAAGTATAGAAGGATTTTACTACTTGTTATTAAAATTAAAGAACAGCTTCTCATAATCCTTACTATTTACATTGCATATTAATTTACAGTGATTTTGCTGTGGTTCACTTAGCATGAGGAACCACATGCTCCCTTGTAAAGCATAACACTGTTAATACAGAAATCAACAAATACTGCTTCTTATATGTCATTAATATTAACAATCTAAACAAATGTAAAAAAAGTGCATCAAAACAAAAACCTGAAACATACAAAATCACAGATCTTAGATTCCTGTAGCAGACAAGAAGAGGTGCTGCAGCACCAGTACCCCAAAGTCCTTCTCCTCAGGGCTGTTCTCAATCCCTTCATCCCCCAGCCTGTATTGGTACTGGGGGTTGCCCAAGCCCAGGTGCAGGACCGTGCACTTGACCTTGTTGAACTTCATGAGGTTCACATGGGCCCACTTCTTGATCTTGTCCAGGTCCCTCTGGGTGGCATCCTGTCCCTCAGGAGTGTCAGCTCAGCTTGGTGTTGTCTTCAAACTTGCTGAGGGTGCACTTGATCCCACTGTCTATAGCACTGATGAAGTTATTGAACAGTACTAGTCCCAGTACAGAACCTTGAGGGACACCACTCGTCACTGAACTCCATCTGGACGTTAAGCAGTTGACCACCACCCTCTGGATGCAACCATACAACCAACTCCACATCCACCAAACAGTCCACCCATTAAATCCATACGTCTCCAGTTTAGGAAGAAGGATGTTGTGGGGGACTGTGTCAAAGGCCATACTGAAGTCCAGATAGATGACATCCATAGCTCTTTCCTTGTCCGCTGGTGTAGTCACTCCATTGTAGAAGGCCACTAGGTTGGTCAGGCAAGACTTACCCTTGGTAGAGCCATGCTGGCTGTCTGGAATCACCTCCATGGCCTCCACGTGCCTTAGCATGGCTTCTAGGAGGATCTGTTCCATGATCTTCCCAGGCATGGAAGTGAGGCTGACAGGTTGGTAGTTCCCAGGGCCCTCGTTTCTACTCTTTTTAAAAACGGGTGCAATGTTTCCCTTTTCCTAGTCACTGGGGAAATCACCTGACTGCCATGACTTTTCAAATATCATGGAGAGTGGCTCAGCAACTACATCAGCCAATTCCCTCAGGACTCTGGGATGCATCTTATCAGGTCCCATAGACTTGTGTATGCTCAGATTCCTCAGGTGGTCTTGAACCTGATCTTCTCTTACAGTAGGAGGGACTTTGCTCCCCCAGTCCCTGTCTTGCAGTCCATCCACTCGAGGGGTGTGGGAAGAGAAGTTTTCAGTGAAGACTGAGGCAAAAAATGTTTTGAGTACCTCAGCCTTTTCCTTGTCTGTTGTTACCAGATGAGCTAACACATATTTTCCTGATGGATTTGTTTTCCCACGGTAGAGTTCAGTAAGGTCTCTGGCTGATTATTGTGAAAAGAAAAAACTTTATTACAAATACAGATTTGTCATAAGGCTCTGAGTTTAAGTACTCTTTTTTTCCAGTAGAAAATCCAAATGTAAAAGCCAAGGTTTTTTTAAAATAATGACCATCACTCTGTTATTAAGGCTTGAGAAATAGAGTAATTTGTTAGGTAAACTAGAGTGCCTGGATGTTTGTTTTTTACCAAAGTTCATCTCCCTGTAGCAGTTTCCATATTTCAAAGTTAAAAAAAATTTTCTTTGTCCTCATAAAAAACACATACAAAAACATTTTATATGCCAGGATGTGAGAATATGTCTTGCTACCATGTAAAGAGATTGCAGGAACTGTTTTCTTTTTAATTTTTCCTTTTTTTTTTTCCCCTTCTCCTTCTCCTTTTCCTTTCCCCTCTCCTTTTACTTCTTTTCCTTTTCTTCCTCCGTTCCATTTTTTATTTGTTTGGTTTATGGTAATCATGGTAATTAGGCCAAGTTTCATACAGAATGGGAAAAGACAGGAAAGGTTTCTTGAAATTCAGTCTGCTATAGCTTTTCTACCTTATATCTTTTAAAGATTCTGCTGAACAGTGTCAAATATTCATCACCCAATCATCTCACTATAAACCCTGACTTTTTTTCATATTTGGAAAGTCTTGTGTTTAAACCATTATTACTGACTACTGTTTATTTTGGGTTTATTCAACAGTACCTGTGTCCTGAGAGACTCACAGGAAAGCACATTTATCAGTGTAGAACATAAATGATGCATATGAACAGTCAACTCTACTGGGCTAATGAAGGCTGTTTAACATCAGGATGCTGAGTACATTTTAAGTCTGGGTTTGGCAAAGCAACCAGGAGTCGGGGGAGTGAAGGCAGATGGAAATAAAACTTAACTGCAGACAACAGCTATCTTACAGAAGAACAGTGTGCTGCATGACCACATTCTCATTATCTTCAGTGGAATGATTTTTATCTGCAGATTTTTTCCCTACTATTAATAGCAGGGTTTTTTTCAGTGTCTTGTTACTCATTAGAAATTTTGACACTAAGCAAAGTTTATAGCCCCAGCATAATTTAAGTTTCATGATTCAACTAAAGGGCATATTTTTTATTATATACACAAAAGAGGTAAGCTCCGGCATCACAGGTTCTGCATCACCTTTGCAACTGCTGTAAGTTGTCTCTGGGTATAAGAATCTCAGGAAAGAGCTCACATTGTTTCTTACTACATCCTGACATACCTGGCCACTTAACAACTTTGGTTTCAAAACAGCAGTTCTTACTGGTTTGTTGATCTAAAGGTGGATTTTTGACACATTCATCCAAAAATGATTGATAGCTCCAAAGTGGGGAGGACAGTGTCCCTGTGCCCTCACTCCTGACAAGAAGGCAGGCAGGGGGAGACATCAGGCCTTTGGGAGATGGCACAAGGGACAGACCAGATGATGGTTCAACTTCCATTGCTTTTTGTGAACTGTGCAGTTTTTCTGCTGTCAGGTCAGAACAAGCATGTAATTTCTGGCTGCAGGCATCAGTTTTGAAAAGCAAGATGGGAACAGCTGATCTGTCCCCAGAAAGCACACACACTTGCAAAGACTGGGGAGATGAGAAGACAGCGTGGACTGATTGCAGTTGCTGTGGGTTCCCATGTGTTCAGAAGCTCTTGCCAAGTCCCTGGCTAGCAATGTTCTCTCTTCATGCATCGCAAAGTGCGTCCACACCAGGACTCCATGCATACGTCCCCAAACTGCTTGTAAAATACCCAGATCACACCAGGAAGATGTTTCCGGTGAAGAACACCTTTGCTAAAGCCAGAGCATCCCCCTGGAAGAGTTTGGTTCAAGGTAACCCCCCTTTCTGCCAGGGAGATCAAAGCAGAGGGGATTGTGCCTGTGCTCCTCCCAGGACCTGCCTCCTGTCCACATGCCCCAGGGGATGCTCCTGCACCCCGACCCTTGAGCCCCGTAGCCCAGGAACAGCACATGGCCATTGCCAGCAGGAGGGCACAGGCTCTGCATGGAGCATACAAGGCTTCCCAACTGAGGCTGCCCAGGCTTGCTCTGCCACGATGTGGCCTGGCCAGCCTGGAGCTGCGCTTTCACCAGGCTGAGCTGCCACAGCACTTTCTCTGCTGACCAGGCAGGCACAGTGCCTTCATTGCACTCTTGCTCACCTCAGTAGGGTACAACCATGGTTTTACACAGAGACCAGCACAAAGATGTGTTTCTGCACAGAAAGAGGTATTGGGTGCAACTATACCAAGGTCGTAGTGAGAAGCAAAGGCTGGCAGGAGAGCAGAGCCTAGAGACGCCAGGGCAGAGAGCAAGGCATGTCCTCCCAGAGTCCCATCAGGTCACTCTGGCCATGTCTGCTTATCTCTGGCAGAGCTGTCAGAAGGTTTTTTAACTCTGAAAGGTCTCACTAACCTGAACAGGCCCACAGTGACTATTTCCAGAAAGAAATATAACAGATGGCTTGGTTTTATTCATTGCCCCAGAAACATGTCAGGTCTTAGGAAAATGAAAGCATTTAAAAGGTTTGTTTCTAGTTGAAGCTTTCTATTCACACTTGGTGAGTTAATGGAGACTCAGCAGAAGGAAAGGTTTGCCATGATAAACAAAAAAAGCTCTAATAGCACCACCAAACCCTTAACTCTGCAGGGCACTGGTAAAGACACCAGGAGAAATCCCAATGAAAGAGAATCACCTTCAAAAGCACTTTTTTTGAGCAGTGCAACTTGCATCCCATTCCCTGTTCAGAACTGTGCCTAGAGTTGGCTATGCATTTTAATCAGCAAGGATGTTTTAAGTTATACTGACCTAAACAGATTAAGTTTTCAAAGGGATAAAACTTCTTAAGTCTCAAGCCAATCCCTCACAGAAAATTTGATGAAGCATGTGTAGGAATGGAGATACTTCCATTTCTGGTTGTTCTTATGCCTTCAGGCCCTGCTTGGAGCTATACTCTGCAGGAACGTGGGAGTTTCTCACCATGATGAGCAAGACCATCACAACCTTTTTTTTACACCAGTTACAGAGAGGCAGAGAATTCTAAGGTAGCTTAATTACTGTGAGGTGTCTCCTCATAACGTGTAAGGATAAGACAAGTCCCAGCAACTAGTACAGAAAATCTCACAATAACTATTTCACAATTTTTTCAGTTTTCAAAAAGTGAAGCATAAAGTGGGTTTTCCTGAAGGAATACTCTTTGTATTCACAAAAATCTAAAATGCTAGGTTTATTTCTAGCTCCTGCACTACCTACCTAGTGAGATCCTACAGAACTACTGAGAAGTGGCTGTCAAAGAATGCCAAGGACAATGTAATGTTACTGTATTTTTCAATTTATGCATAAGGCTAGACAACAAACAACATAGGGTACATGGAGCCTGGTGAAAAATGTAATCATTCCCATAATCCTTGAACATAGAAACTAGTAAAAAAAAAAATTTAGCCACTCTTCTATGGCTTGAACATGTTTGATTGCAAGCAGAAGTTGTCTAGAGATGACATAGCTGAAGCATGACAGATGAGAAGAAGCCATCAATAATCTTCATTGCCTAAGGAGCCATGTTAGGAAGCTCGAAAGCAAATGAACAGTTTGCACAGAAAGTGGCCTAGATGCGGCTGAAGCACAAATCTCACTTTCAGAGATTAGCAGAGTTGGTCACCACAGGAAACTGATGCCAAAAAAGGTTTTCCCTGACTTTCTTTTCCTACTCATCATCCTTAAAACTCAAATAGTTGGGCAAATAAGAGAGCTACTTTGGGGGCATCTCAGATACAATTCAACAGAATATTAGGACTCTGTTCAGCTGCCAAAAAACCCCACAAACCTCCTACAGCCATTTGAGATGCCCTCGGGTACTGAACCTGGCCTCCAGCTGCTGCTCCAGAGGGTCACATCATATCTGCCAGTATCATAAATATGCAAGCATTTTAAGTAGCGCTGAAGACATATGTGTGGGTATCTCAATTAAGCCTTGTATCAAAATCATAAAAAAGACTTAGAATACCAGCTTTCCCTATCCAAGAAGCTCTTAAAGTGCCTGCAGTTTATAAATGTCCAGATTATGAACTACATCCCCATTTCAGGCCTAGTGTCTTCCTCAGAAACTGTGGGCACAGTTTTGTCCTTAAGTCTGCTGTGGCATAAGCCTGAAATGGGGATGTGACTAAGCCATAAAAAGTGACACTGCTCTGTTAGATTGTATCTACCTAAAGGGAGTTCAGCGTCATGATTACATGGGTGTACGTTCTTACTCACCACCTCTGTCGGCATCCTGCTCAGTGCTGGAACAGAGAACCACCCCTTAAGGAATCTCACTCTTCACTGACTCTGCAAGGCACACAGCTGCCCTGAATCATCTCACAAAAGCAGGGAGTTTCCTTTCAGCCCATCAGCACTTAGTTTTGGCAACTGAAACAGTCGCTTTAACAGGTCCCTTTGTTGGGATAACCCAAAGTTTACCTTTAAGGATTACAGAAGGTCTTCCATGGCAAAAGCAGTGAGGTAGCACTCAATTTATATAGAATCTGGTAACAGATAAATAACTGAAGTGAAAAGATTGTTTACTGTAGCATCTTATTATACTACACATTTTAGATGAAGATATGATGAGAATTTCGGATCTCTGTGAGATCTGGCAGGAGAATTCACAGGCATCGTATTTCAGTAAAAGTAAAAATATTATGCATAATCAGGCATGAGTGTAGGAGGTTCTTTTGACTACAACAAAAGAGTATTTGAACACAGTATTATGTTAGAAAAATAAACCTTCAAAGTTCTCTGTTTTGCTTTTTTTATGCCATCAAATTGCAAATACCAAGCACAACATAGCATTTGTCAGACCACAATTCTCAATTCAGAAACTGAGATATAAATAATTAGCATAATTTTCCAAAAAGTAAAGCTAAAAATTACCCCAAAATTATTTGTCCTCAACTGAAATTGGTATCTGAATGAAAATATCATCCTCTGAGTGTAAGTTTTTAATAATTGAATGTAAGTTTTTAGTAATTTATGTAACTTAAACTGAACATGTATGTAAACAAGCTAACTCCAGATTAATTTATTGCTCATCGATTTTTTATAAACCCAGTTTTTTAGTTGATAAATTCCAGCAATTTAACAGGCTAAAAAAAGTTCAGAATGTCATTAACAGAAAATTAAAAAAGAACTTAATACAATCACAAAATGTGCGTAAATCATTATTTATGAAAAAATATTTTTTTCACGGTATATGTCCACTTACAGGTCTCATAAAATCAGTACTTTGATCTGTCCTTAAGGAGAATGAGATAGCTTAACCTAGGCTGCCTTCTAAAATTAAAAACAGATTACATAATTTTCTTCAGTAGTCAGACAAGTTGCTTATTCTCTCTACTTCCTCTCTATTTAATATTTGTAAGATCTAAAATTAAATATATCAGGCATACATACATTTATATAAAAGAAAAACACTGCTTAAAAGCTACACTGATTAATGATCCTATATACTAAAAAAAAATTTTCAGTTTAATAGGATAATTTATTTATTTGTATCTCAGCCTGAGAATAAGTCTGTTACATGCAGGCATTAGCACTAATGATAGAAACTTTCACTGTTTTCTACCAATTCCTACTGAAAAAGTGAAATTGATAATTCTAGAACAGGAATTAATTTCAGGCTGCTCTCATAGACTATGTAACACTGGAACAAAAAAAAAATATTTGCAAAGATTTAATTTAGACAACAGTAAAACAGCAGATGATGCTGGAGTTTTATGAAAGCTAAAACTTCACCAGATAAAAATTACTGTGCAGAGCCATTCAGAGTGTTTGAATGAGAGCAGCACTGAAAAAAACCAAACTCTTTTATATCCCTTCTGAAGGATAGATATTTTTACACCTCTTAGGAAATTTTATTTTTATATACATATTAAGCACTGACAAGGCAGTGCCTCTCATGGGACAGGAAAATCAGGACTAAGCACATACTCAGTCACAAGGTAGCAAATTACCAAGGATAATCTCCTTTTCTCAGAAAGTGTAAGATTAAAAAAAAAAAAAAAAAAAAACCACCCAAAAAACCCCAGCTGGGAGTGTAGTAAGAGAGGACTGGAAAGAACCTTCCAGATCTTCAAGTCCCACCACCAACTGCCGTAAGCTTCATAACATACAGCTGTACTTCATCTTCAGGTTAGTTGGTGTTTTTCTCCAATACTTTTCTTAAAAAGTTCTTCCGGCAATCCCCCTAGTGGAAAAACTACAGCTTTCAACTTCAACCCTAAATTTCTTAATGGCTGATTCATACCTCTTCTATTCTATATAAGGCTGTCATAATCTTTTATTACCTCACTGATGACCTATCAAGAAAAACTGTTTCAGCATGTCTTTCACTGAACTAAGCAAAGCTTTCTATCTCCCCATAAGACAGGCTCTATCAATTTTGATCATCTTAGTATAACTTTGTGCCTGCTCTAGCCCCAATTTCTTTCTTGAAAAATGGATTATTACAATGTAATAAAATAATACAATGTATTATTACAAATAAAGAATTACCAAAGCATTGATATTCCCCTGTATGTCCTGGAAATACACTCACAGTCCAGATCATAATTTGCCTTTTCAGAGCTATATCACACTGCCAAGGCACAAACATCCTATGACCAATTAGTATACCCCAATACTTCTCCTTTTCATTACTTCCATCTGATGAGTGCCCAGCTGATAGCAGAAATTGTCAGCAGTCTCCAAGTGCATAACCTTGCACATTATTCACCTGGATCACATTTGTTTTCCACTTCTCAAATGGCCAAGGTTGTAAAGTTCTTTCTTGATATTCCTTCCAAGTTCTAATTCAGCTTCAACTTAAACAGTTTTTATTCCTGCTCTACATTCTAATAAACAGCCTTATTTGCTGATCAGTATTTCTTAATTCCTTTCTTGTTCTTTTCTATTTCTTGTAGGTGTTCACGTATTCCTAAAATCCTTCTTTAAATAACTGCCCATTTATGTCTGGCGTTATTTCTGAAAGTCTTTTCCTAGCTCGGATATAAATTCTTGGTATTTTAAATAAATTTAACTTACATTTCAGATACCCTCTCCATTCAAATTCCTGAGCAATTCAGACTGGCCAAGTTATCACTGCAATTTCTTTAGCTTATCTAAGCTCACTCTTCAAGTCAAGCACTTTACTGAAGATATACTTTTGCCTTTCCATTTAATCTAAACTGAATCAACTTAATCAAAAGCCCTGATCGAAATTTACAACTGGCTTAACTGTAATGTCCTTATTATTTATCCAAACTAAATATAAAATAGCACAAAACCCTCTTCCAAGGGCTATTAATGTGTTTTTATGTCTGCTTGGTATAAAACACCTAAGTTGGTCCTTGAAGACCCCTGAAATTCCCTTTCCCATGTGAATTCCATAATTCTTTGCGCATTGACATGTTTTCTTCCATCTTCTTATAGTCCCATGGGTCATACATTCTTTGAAGCTGTGCCACCATGGAGAAAAATAAAATGTGCTTTTGTCTTTAGCTGGGTAACTATTATGTTCTCCCATGTTACGGGAAATGTGGGATGAATAAGCAAGTTGTAGACCTTAGGTCTCTTTTCCGTGTGAGAACTTTCACTTCCAGGAACTAGTCCCAACAGGTGATAAACAGAACACATCTAATAAACATCACTGACCTTACTCATTTGTAGCACCTGTCTTTCTTATGGCAATTTCTTTTATCCTACCTCAAGATAGCAGGATTCTGAAGTACTGAGAAGATCCCTGCATTTAATGCAGTTCTGGATTCCATTCCAGGGAACAAGCAACCACAAGCTAAGAAAACAGTATTAAGAATTACTTTATTGGATCTAGTCCTAAGTGACTTAAAAAATGTTTTCTCTAGCTCTAATACAGCCTATGACCACTCTCAGGAATTTTAGACTGATCTGATTGTTTTTCAAAAAGAAGCAAAAGGAAAGAAAATGATTCACTAACTGACAGATATTTTGTATGGACTTTAGATTTCTTCTAGGAGTATGATGAGCTTTACAAATTGGATTTGGAACCTTAACTGCAAATACATATCATTATCTTCAAGGGAAAGGGGACGAAATGTAATTTTCTTACAACTGACTTTGCAATAGTGTCCTGGTTTTGGCGAGGATAGAGTTAATTTTCTTCCTAGTAGCTGGTATAGTGCTGTATTTTGCATTTAGCATGAGAATAATGTTGACAACACACTGATGTCTTAGTTGTTGCTACAGTGCTTACACTAAGTCAAGGACTTTTCACCTTCTCACACTGCCCTGCCAGAGAGGAGGCTCGAGGTGTGCAAGAAGTTGGGAGGGAACACAGCCAGGACAGCTGACCCAAACAGGCCAAGGGGATATTCCATACCGTATGATGTCAACCTGAACAAAACAACTCGGGGGAGTTGGTTGGGGGTGTGTGGCTGCTGCTTGGGAACTGGCTGGTCTTCAGTCAGCAGGTGGTGAGCAATTGCATTGTGTACCACTTGTTTTGTATATTCTTTTAGCACTGTGATTTTCTGTCCTTCCTTTTCTGTCCTATTAAATTGTCTTTATCTCAACCCATGAGTTTTACCTTTTTTCTGATTCTATCCCCCATCCCACTGGAGCAGGGACTGAGCAAACAGCTGTGTAGTGTTTAGCTGCTGGCTGGGGTTAAACTGCAACAAACAGAAAAAGCTCTTCAATGATAAGTTACATTGAAAATGAGGGTCTATTTTTGAAAGGACAGTAAAATGCAAAAAGATTATAATCTCCAGACAGTGAAATGTTACACTTTATGGTTACTGTAATGCCTAGTGTTACCGAAGTTTTTCCAACAATGGATCCTATAGTGAAGGATGAAACAGGCCAGTGTTGCTCATTCAGCTTCTCCTAACACAATGCAGTTCAAGCATGAAAGCTGCTTAGAAAAAAAACAAAACAGGTAATGGCAACAATAAACTTCCTTCTGTGTTTAGTATCAAGTCCTGAAAGTTCTACCAAACAGCTTCCATTTCTTCATTTGTTTTTCCTAATGCTCCCTCTCTGGCCATTTTCTAAGATACCTTCCTCCAGCACAGATGATCAAATAATAGATATGAAGGTCTCGGAGATGACCCCAGCTGATGGAGACAGCCTAATGGGTCAAAAGACCAGGGATAATGGAACTGGGTTAATGCTAAGGGTAGTCATTAGTGCACTACAGAATATCTGGAGAAAATGTAATTTCTTATATTGGAGAAGATGTACTTTGGTAAAGAAAGGAACTCTACAGGAGTGAAAGTCAGGTCATCCATTTTCCTAGGCAGCTAAGGATTATTTTTTCCAGCTTCATCAACACTATTGGCAAGGAAAACGATGTGACCCTACTGTGGCTACTGGAGTACACCACTTGTTGGAAGTGTTTGTATAGCACCTGTGAACTGGATATACTATCCCCATGCCATGGATATGAAAACAGTATGTGCCACTGTCTATGCATAAATCACTACACCATGGCAGTGTGTTTCAGCATTCACCAATCCACTGCATACAGCCTTTAATATAATCTTCCCACCATACCATCCTTGTCTCAGAACAGCAAGTCAAAAATACTCTGGTTTCTGATTTACTGTGTGTCAGTTTGGCACTGATCCTTGGACTGCTCTCCACACACTCAAGGGGCTATCCCAGTAAAAAGCACTTCTTATATATTCTGCCTTGGAATTAACTTCTGCACCAGGCTGTCATGTACCCCAAAGCCACAGCACAAACAATATCCACTAACTATAGTGATCACTTTACCCACTCTTAACCTTGCACAGGCCAGCTGTCCTGTCCTCATCCTGTGACAGACAAACACTCTCTGTAAGACAATAAATACAGCTAACCACACAGCTGAATGGCACATTCCCCTTGCTTAATAAAATCAAATATGCTGAACAAAATTCTCAAAACATGATCTTGTAACCAGTAGCAAGATTTTATTTTCCCTCATTCTGTTTGCTGTTGCTCTGACATGAGCCATATAGCACCTTTAATTTCTTTTCCCCAGTGCCATCTTCACTGCTATTTCTCCTTAAGCATGGGTTGTCATTAAATTCAAGTAGTTCAACCCTGCATCTTACTTAAGTGGAAGCAAACGAGATGACAAAATTTTAAAAGAGTAAAAGCTCTCTCCCCTAATAGTTTCAATATTCTTTTATGTCAGAAGGTAAAGCCTTAAATTAGCAGCTAGTCATTTTAACCTGTATTTTATTTCCCCCATTCATCTCCCTATTTAACTTGTTTCTATATGCCTTTATCAATGAAGTTTGCTAGAAAATGCCTTATAACCTGCAACTCTTTACAACTGATCAATAGTGCTTTTTCTAGAGTCCTTTCAGTTTAAATTTGAGCATTCTGTACCACACTAGAAATTATTTCAAAATAACAGTGTCTCTTCTACATAAAATTACTGTACAGTCATGGCAGAGCAAAACAGAATTTAATTATTGTGAGCATCCTACTTGTGAATTTCTTTATGTAGACCTTCTTTAATCGGCCTACATTAAGCAAGAAAAAGTAGCAATTAGCACAACATCTCACCATATGTAATAATCACTAGAAAGACCCTAACAATCCTCTCTTCAGAAATAAAACCAACATATTTTCTAACCATGGAGTGGGAAAATGGTAAGACAGGAACATGGTTCATCATAGCATAGGGTGATTTGTTGGTTTTTTTTTTTTAAAAAACAAACCACTACATCCAATTATAGTGTTTAAGCACAAAGTATAAAGTAAACTAGTTAGCTATAATTACTGAAAAACATAAGACTTTCTGAATGAATGTTGTTATATTGTTACTTAAAATATCTGTAATCACATTGATGTTTGAAAACTTTTCACATGAATAGGCCTCTAAATAGCAAGAACCAAATAAGCCTATACTCTCTCCCAAGAAAAAAACAGACTAAATAATTCTACTGTTACAAGGCAGTCTGATAGAATAATAACAGGGTAGCAAAGAGTAAAAAGAAGCAAAAAAACCAGGTGAATGAGAGCACCAGAAAACAAATGGTGGTAACGCACTTCTGCATCCATGAGAGCCCAAATCGTATGGTGAGTACTAACATTGTCCAAAAGAACTACTTGGTAACAAAACCTTACCTTGACCTACAGGGAATGTACGCTAAAATGCAAGAAAAATCACATAAATTAGGTATCATAAATGCAGGAGAAACAGTGAAACAGAGGTTTTAGTGTTTCAAACCACTTCCACAGGCCAAGGCGTGGGCAGACTCTAAAGTTTTTTTCCTCAGCTATCCTCCGGCCTTTCTTACATTCACACTGCCCTAATAACTCTGGTCCCTTCCTGTGTTTGAAGCGGACCCAACTATTACTAGCAGACTGACAGCTACGAGCACATCTTACCTCCTGATCAAGTCAGAGTATCATCACAAAAGGCCCAAAGGCTGTTGAGGTGGAAACACAGCCCATCTACTTTACCAGCTTTTATTCACTGCCGTGGTACAGGCACTCGCCAGCGAGGGGCCCATGCTGCTGCTCTCTCTCCGCTGCCCAGAGTCTTCAGAGCGGTACGCCTGCCTTTGCTCCCACGCAGCCCTGCATGATTTGCAGCAATTCCCTACAAAAGTTTACAAGTTTACTTCATTCCCTCCCTGCCCCCGCCCTTTCATTAAAGCTTCTTCCCCTTTGTTCTTGCTCCCTATTAAAACAGTCAGAGCCTGCGGATGACACCCTGCCCAGTATGGGACTCCTCGCTCGCACTCGTCGGTCCCTCTGGTGTCCCTGGCCCCGCTCTTTGTCTGCAAGCTCTCTGGGTCTGGGCTTGTTCCTCGGGCCTGCAGGAGCGGTTTTTTTTTCTTTCTTTCTTTTTTTGTCCCAATTTTTACTGAGAAGTTTTCGTTCGGTTCCCCGTAATTCACTGCCGCGCCTCTGCACCCCCGCCACAGCTCG
>NW_009260592.1:124503-163477 GCF_000687185.1 Egretta garzetta | reverse complement strand
TATTGCTGCTTGGTTTGTCCTTTAATTTGTGCCACAGCTCATGTTTGTACCTGCAGGAGTACGAAACGGGCGGCCCTGGTCTGCGGGATCTCATGCAAGAAAGAGATACGTCCTCATCCATGGTTTTCCATTGACCCCGTGGTTTTCCATTGGCCTGTTAGATCCGTTCCTTGTCAAGGTGATTGAAACACAAGGTTGCTATACCTGGTAGACCTGTTGACTGCAGCAGCATGCAGTAGGATTCTTTTAGCGAGTTAAGTAATATGTTGCGAGTAACATTCCCATTTTTATGGTAACTGCCTTTTAATGATGTGGGCTACTCTTGCTACACGAGAAAGGATCACGCATCGATAGCCAAACTGGTAGAACAGTTCATAATGGAGCAGGAGCTGGCACCGGAGCAGACGGCACAGCTCTTCAAGCATCTTGCTGCTTTGCTGCTCTCGCAGCCTGGAGGCAGTTCTTTAAACTTTATTTTCTATTTTTCCCATCTAAGTGCTACTTTTTGAGAAATACTGGTTAGGTGTGCTTTTAAAAGTGCCTCTTTAAGCAGAAATACTTCAGAGATAGGAAGCTAGCAGCAAGTTTTTATGTGTGCCTGAATGCTTCCCCATGATTGTTTCTTTGTCGAAGCAGAGTGTCAGTTCCTCGCTTTCTGGGAACAGGAACTTCTGATATGGGCACTTGTTGGCTAGGACAGCTCATCTAGCTTCTCTCTGTCATCCTTCTTCAAAGCTGCCACTTACCTAATAGTTTTTCAAGACTCCCAGTAACTAATGCGCAAGTTTCTGTGCCCTAATTTCTCACTGCAACCTAATCATTGTCGTAATCTTCATGGCTGCAGTGTTCTGAAGGGATCACAGGTGACGTTTGAACAAAAAGGCATTGAGAACCACTTGTCCTGCTGTACTCATTTTCTTATTTTTATGCATTTGGGGATGAGGGGCAAGCTAGCTGAAAAGAAGTTCTAGACCAGGTTTCAGCGGAAAAGTTAGGGGTTTGTGTTTATTTCTTTGCTTTGAACATTTGAGAATTTTTTCTTGGGGTTTTTACTTCATGTTTTCAGTCTTTTTGAAGAAGAAATGGCTGAAGCTTAATACATTATACAACTCAGATTGTATAAGAAACTTAGATAAAAATGTCAAAGGGGACTTTCTATTAGTGAGAGGGTGTCAGAAGGGAAAGTACCCAGTCCAGGAGTGATGAATAAACAGGAAGCTGATCAGCTCTGTACCATTTCTTTGGCTGCTGTGTCTGCTGCTTGATCCTTCACTTGCGTTTTGTTCTTTTCTTTGTGAATAGCTCCACTAGCTTTCTGTCATGTTGCTCACAGGATTTACAGACAGAGTGGGAGGAGGGGAAAAAATACAGTTCCTGTTTCCTCTTCCCTTAACATACTGATGAGCGCGTATGAATCTGAAAATCTTAAGGATCTCATGCTGAAATTACTTAAAAATTATTTGCTGCTGGAGAGTTGTTATTTAATCTTCCAGTGTTTCCTGCCCTTATAAATGTAAGAAGCAACATTTTCAAATGGAGCTAGTGAATTTTGTGTTAGTTTCCACCCTACTAGGGCATTCTCCATTCTTTTTTTCCTCTGGAAAATGTAGATAATCTGTCTAAGTCTACTCAGTGCTGGTAAAACTTCATTTTGAGTTCTGCATCCAGATTTGAACACTGCTGTGCGAGGATAGCTGACCCATTTGAAAGAGGTCACAAAATGGCAGCGACAGTTGGAGATCAAGTAGGCATGATCCGTAAGGGAAGAGGAAAAGAACTGGATTTATTTAGCCCAAAGACAAGTTTGAAGAGGAGCTGATACATACTAAGTGTTTGAAGTTGTAAAATGTTCTTGCATGGAAGAAAAGGAACAGTTTTGTTCTCTGTATTCACAGCAAATAAGGGAAATTGCAAGAAAATTCAGCTTAGATGTGAGGGGAGAAGTTAAAATAATAGACGATAAGAAGGTAATTAAATAGTTTGGGAAGGCTGTGAAATCTCTGTCAAAGGTCTGTAAGAGAAGGTTAGACAAATGGTTTTCAAGAAAGGGAACTTGGGGAGGAAGTCTTAGGAAATTTCTGCCTCCTGGCTTTTCTGGGACTAAATAATAGAAAAATGTTTGAAGGACTTAAAACAAGAGCCATGAAGGAGCATAGGCTTTTTAACTCTCGGATATGTCTACATGCTATTTTGCAGGCAAACATGAGCTCACACAGAGCAACTGATCTGAAAGCAGTACAGCCACAACAAACATGGCCCAGTGCCAAGCTGAAAAGGCCCACTGAGAGTGGCACTATCTAGTTTCTGAGTGCCAAACTGGAATCTATTTGTGTTGGCATGTTTTTGCTGAAAGACCAAGCAAGGTGAGAACAAGATGCCTCTTAATAGTTTTAGATGCAAAACATGACAAATAAAAACTTATTAAAATATATCCAGAACACGGTGGTTAAACTGCATTTAACTATAAAAACACTTCAAAATCCTGTTTTTGTATGCTTTTATTTGGGTTCCAGTTGAAGTTATGTGCAAATCAAAATAAAAATGAATGCTCTTGTGACAAATCAGGAACATCTTATTTGCTGTTTTCTAGCATGATACATGTAGAAAGCTATGCAATGTGTTAGTGTGCATTTGTAGCATTTCTTCTGTCCTCTGTAAGAACTGCAAAAGGCACATATATGCAGAATTTTAATAGACCTACAGCAATTCTCCTTTTTAAAATCTGCTAGGCCAGAAGAACACTTCAGCCTACTGTAATATAGCCTTCAAAAGTATTTGCACTTTGGGGTGTTTTTTTCCATGTAGTTCAGCACTATCAGCATTCTTGGTTACACAAAATACAACCTATGCGGTGCAGGTTATTACATATGTATTATACATAAATTTCTCTTATGAAAGTGTGTTTTTAAATTAAAGGTATGTGCAGAACTAATAAGAGACTTTTAAACTGTATAAATAAAAAAGCTTTTATTTTGCAGTAAAACAGTTCTTGCTTGCTAGATATTGTTCAGGTGAGGGGGTTGTTTACGTCACTTCAAATGCCAGTGATCCTTAGACAGCCTTTGTCCGCATGACTTGAACCTTTTCTTTTAAATATAGCTAGTGCATTTATCCATCGGTCCTTTTTCTGCTTGTTCAGAGGTCTATCACCAATTGTTTTATACCCCGCTCCAGTAAGCATCATCAGCCTCAAATGAAGCAGCTGTTCAACAGATAGCAAAACAACTTTTTCTGTAATAATTCGCATAAGGGGAGCAGAATATATACAGAGACTTAAATATATACCACTTGAATACACAGATACAGCATATAAGGTGTGCAAGATGTATAACACTAACTGCAGTACGTTTCAAGAATGTATTTTGGTACATGGGGATGTGGCTGTACCTGAAAAACGTGTCTGGGCTAGCCTTATGCAAAAAGACTTTCAGTCCTTCCTGGTTGGTCTTAGATTTGAGGTTCTCACTGAGCTGTTGCAAGATTAAATTAATTCTAGAACTGTGTTATAAAATAGTGAAGAATAAATTAATTAGAACAGGTTTAAGGTGTTTGAGTGATACAAACAAATCCATAACTGGTAGTCATTCTTTCAATACCCTGTGAAGACTAATGCTGCATTTATCACAGCAAAGCGATACATACTTACTGTAAAAATCTTTCAGAGCCTGAATTTACTTTTTTTTTTTAAAGTCATTCATAGAAAGATCCAGCATTTTTATACATTCTGCTTTCAAAATGTGTCTGGTACAGAAAGTAGCAGCACTGACATAGCAAGTTTAATAAACACTTGAGAGAGATTCTGCTTAAGTCAAGGCTTTTGAATCACCGCATTTTTGTCACAAACAAGACAGTTTCCCAGTGTAAATTCTGCCTTTTCTGTAAGTCTCTCTTCCATGATCTTTTCCTTGGTCATCTTAACTTATGTTAAAATACATGAATGGAATCTTAACAAAAAATAATTTTAATTTATTGTAACATTGCAAAAAAAGATTTAATGTTTGCCTTAATTTCACTTTCTAAGCTTAGCATGGTTATTAAAAGCTGCATGTACACTTGAGGTAGGAGTCTAATGTATGCACACATTGTTCCTGTTCTTCCTTGTCAAACTGTATTTGAGACTCTTTACATACGTAGAAAAAGTAGGAAAGCTGCTAAAAGAATACCTCAGATATAAATAAAAATAAGGAATAACCTCTGTGTATGTGTTTCATAGTCTTTGGTTAATTCAGAAAACAAGGCGGATAAGGGAAAGGTAGAAATGGGGAAAATGGGGGAAATGCAAAAGGCTGTATGTCTCAATAAGCCAAACTGTTCTTCAGACAGTGAATGCTGAGAATCTCAGAGTTCTTTAGTTAGTGAAAACTAAATAAAAATTAAATTGTTGAAATAACTGCAGGATCAGATGTTTGTACTGTGGAAGTACAGAAATTCTGTGAATACTGATTTTAAGTTTTATGCCCCTGTCAGTAAGCATTGTGCACTTCAGCACTGTGAGTAGGCATAACCCTCGCATAGTGCTTGAGTTGAATATGTAGATTTTCATATTTTTTTCATGTAGCTAGCACAAGGGGGTAAAAACAGAAGCAGGTAGAAAGAAGAGCTCAAGGAACTTTGGAGAAAGCATGGCAAAAAGAGAAGGCTTTAGAAACAGGTTAGAGAAGACCAGAGAGACATCAGAACACAGCAAGACACAGAGAGAGAAAAATATGTCTTACCTTCTGGTTGTCTTAATTTAGGTCTCTGTTTTACAATGAGGTCAATTCAGGTCTGTGAAAAGCTCTGTTGCACCAGTAGTAATGGTCCTCCCACACAAAATAATTTAAGGGAGCAAGCCTCCAAGGGCACATTGGGAAAACAGTCTTTGTCTTCTGTGGTTTTATGCCAGCATTCATTTTTGTTATGTGGCATTTCATATGTGTCTGGGTGTGTGTATTTAATGTGTAGGACATCAATGACTTATTTCTATGGACGTATTCTGGGAAAAATGGACTTCTCTTGTCTTTCGTCTAAGCATCGAGGAAGTCAGTTTATTTTTTTTTATTTGTTTTGTTGTTATTTTCTAGTTCTGTATGCAACCTGGAAATAAAAACAATTGTTCTGCTTTGCTATTTGAAATGTCTAGGTGGCATGCTATACAAGATCAGAGAATATCTGTAAATTAAGTGTTAGTCTCCTTGATAGTGAAGAGATTACTGATAGACTTCTGGGTCGAAAGAGGAAAGCATGTGTGGTTTCAACAGGTGAGTGATTTGTATGTTTTGTGGTCTTTACAGATAGACGTACAGAGCTGAAGAATCACAAGCTGAAATGAGTAACCAGGAGACTGATGTTCTACGTTGCTGGAGATGTAGAAAATACATAGCAAATTCTGTTTGCCTTGCAAAATGTCATGGAAGAGAACCATCCGAAGTAAGTATAGTATCTGGAGGGAGTTTGTAACACTTTCCAGTGCCACTGGTTTTAAATAAAGGAGAAGTATTAGACTTGCCCTCAGTAATTAATCTCCTGTGGAGATAAGTACTAAAATATGGACAATTCCATAGAGAGTAACGTAAGCAGTAATGCTAGTGAGGCCAGGTAGGCAGTGATCACCTTTATGTTCTGCGACATGAAGGCTGGTATTCATGATATATTTGACTACTAGCTTGTGTTGAGTATACAATGTTACCATTTTTTCATCTAAAAATTTTTTGGTTTAATATTTCCTAACAGAGAACTCTTTTTTTCCCAAGGTGTTTTTTAAATACTGATACTAATCTCCACTGTGGTAGTTAACTGTGTATCAAATATTCCTACATCAGAAACTTTTGCTCTTCATTTTGAAAAAGTGGGGGGTAGTCTGTGCACAAAAATAGTTCAGAAGATTAGCCTGCTGTGAGGTGGGGGATGCCATGCCAGGCTAAAATAGCACTTAGTAATTTACATCATCTTTATTGAAGTAAAGACAAAAATAATCATATGGAATAAAACAAGGACAGAATATTTCCTGCTGCTTTATAATGGCAGGTAGTAATCACAAAAAGTTAGAATCTTTCGAAATATGCCAAGAAGACTGTGCTTGCATCCTGTGATCTTGAATCAAAGCAAAAAAGCAAATAGAAGGGAAGGTATTAATCTTTTTTATTAACACACTAGAAATGCAACACCATGCTTTCCGGCACTGGGGAACGTTATAACCAATAGAGGTAGGTAGAAACAAAGTTTTTATTTTTTAAGATCCTGATATAATTAGTATTATTAATAAATGCCATTTTAATCACTCTGCTTACAGAGTTTGAGGTTCTGGAATATTTTTCATGCGTCATACTTCAGGATTTTTATTCTGGTCATGGTCATTTTTTGGGGGTGGGGGGTGGAATTTCAACTACTTTCATGGAAAAAATGTAGTGAAAAGAAGGAGGTATCTTTGTCTGTGCCCCATGGTGGAGCTTTTAATTGCTAGGGGAGATCTACCATCGTTGTGCACAAGACTGAAATAGCTACTTCTCTAATTATGTAGATAGCAGATAAAAAAATGTAATTTAATGCTACTTCCCAAGACATTGAGAGGCAAAGATTGTACTATGATGAGAAGAGTAATGTTTTCAGTATGTCAGCTTTCCCTGATGAACGTTAGTCAAAGACATAGCTGAAATATGAGTAGAAGAGAAAAGTCTTAGAACAAATCTTAAAACCAAATGTTGAAATTATGAATGCAGTATAAACACTTTAAATCAGAATTATATCCGAGCTGAAGTACAGGAACTTTCCAGAGATAGGAGGAAGATGATAGCATAGACATGGCAAGTGGATCTATCAGTCCACTGTCATTACTTGGAAAATTTCTAAAAGCTTTGGTGTATAGCCCCTCTTCCAGTTTTCAGCAGTGAAACTTTTATTCCCGTGAGTTTCATAACATAGGAGTCAGTGATTTTCCATATTTATAAATTTTAACAACTGATTTTAATTAACACTCACCAGAGTTTCCTTGTATTTTTAGCCACCTTTATAACTTCACTGACATTCCTAAACCATATTAAAAGATTTAATTATGCTTGTATCATTTCTGTGCTAAAAGGTAGTTAAGTAATTATTTTAGTATCAGTTAGTGAAATACTACATTTTTTTAGATTTTGTTTTCTCTTCAGCTGGTCACATCATTGCAGTAAAAACTGAAAAGTTGCTAAGAGTCCCTGGTTTCTCTGCTAGTTATTCTAACAAGCATTAGAAAATGGATTTAAAACTCTTTGTGGCATAGTTGTGCAGTACTGACCACTCTTCATATAAACAAGAACTTAAATTTTCCTATCTTTACTTGAAAATTGTGCCAGCCGATAGTGCTTCTGAAATCAATTTCTGAATATACTTGGGAGATTGCATACTTTCTGTTCTTGTAAACAAAACAAAACCACCTCCAAACGCCTCCATCTCCACAGTGGAGTCTGTCCAATGTCCCTAGATTCAGAAATAGAGAATTACTGACAGCATCTACCTGATTTTTAACTTAAAGAATGTACCAGTATCTTTGAGTTTTATCACTTAGTAATAAGATATTTACTGAATTTGGGAAGCTGACTTCTGGCTATATTCAAACAAAAAAAAGCTTACATGAACGTTGAATGTAAGTACAATAATTATTTTTTTAACAGACATCACAACCTTCAGCTGCTGCTCAGGAGTCTTGCAACGTATGGCATGTGAACTTAGAAGCCATTCCAGAGTGGGTGAAATGCGTCATTGAAAAGGTTTGCATCTTTATCATTCAAAATGTGAAATAAGTAAGGGGAACAAATTTCAAGGGCACTTTGCTGCCATGCTGCCATGTATATTACTGGGACCTTCTAACTGAGGGAATTTTTCTCAGTAACTTCTAACATTACCATTTACAGAGGCTTTTTTCCTTCTTAAATGTTTTTTTAATGTATGCAGAAAACCTGCAAGTGATAAATTCTGTTCCTGCCCATTTATAGTTGAATGTATTCATGTTTGTCCAAGTACATGTCATGGGCACCTCTGTATATTTTGTCAATGCTTAAAATTATATTAATTATCTAGGCTTTGAGTTTTGGTTTGTCTTGATCATTGTATCTTGCAGTACTGATGTATGTTGACAATGAAGCATGTTCCTCCGTAAAGCTGGACTGTGGGTTTGTTAAGAGATCAGTCGTTCGCATATGATGTAATGTCTTTTATATTTAATGTGCTATTATGTCATATGAATAGAAACTCCTGCAAATGTAAATGTCACTGCTTTTGAGTTTAAACTACCCATTTGAAATTACAAACCATTTCATAACTTTCCTGCTGTACTGATTGCTTCAGCTGAGTATTTTCTTTTTGTTGTTGTAGGTCTAGATGTTAATGTTGTTGCATAGATACAATAAGCCGAAACAGTGCTTTTCTTTTGCCCTACAGTTTTTCTCTGATGAGTCTTTGATTTTGAGAGGCAAATGATATGTGCATTCCTTTCTACTTAGACTTCAGTGTCTTAAGTTTAATTATACTCCAAGTAAATTTTGATCTAAGCAAATCCACCCTGAAAATGGGAAAAGAAAGAAAAAAAATATGACTGTAAAACAAAGCATTCAAAAATTAAGAAAATTTGTTTCATCTTCCTTCATTGTTTTGCTGTATGTTTTGTTTTGTTAAACATTAATTAAGCTCTTTTTAAAATTAATGATCTCTTACACTTCAGTAGTGCATGGCAGAATAGAGTATCTGTTTCAGAAACATTAATCTTGGGGGTGTGTGAAAATTAGGGGTGATGACATATTTCCCCACTTCATAGAATTGTCTAATCTTGAATGCCTGATCATAAGGATGCAGTTTTTTACAGTACTTTGCATGTTATATTATTTCAGTAAAATTGGATTCAATATTGATACTAATGTTGTTCTTTTCACCTTTAGTTGTAAATGGCAAGCCTTATGCATTTGAAAGCCTAGAGGGTCAGGTTGGAGACTCGGCAAATACAAGACCCATAGACTGCTCAGAAAAGGTTTAACATACTTGCTCAAGATTGCAGAGCAGCAATGCTCCTCTGGTGGCAGAGGCAGAGAATGCAATTCTCTATGAACACCTTCAATATCTTAGCATTCATTTTGTCCTTTAATATCCTGGGAACTCTTGCCTCATCCACTTGTGACTTCTCTGGAAAGCTTCTGTGGTTTATGGACAAATGTGTGGGTTTTTTAAACAATTCTGACTTATCCCCAGATCCTCCTGGGCTCTGAATAATATTGTGATCATGTGTTACTTTCTCCTGTGTGACTCCTGAATCAAAGGCTAAATCATTTTACATAAGCACAAAGTCTATTTGCAGACTGTAAAAACCCACTGCTTCCCAGCCAGTTCTTTTTTGCCATCTGTCCCTGTTCTTAACCAATCTCATTGGGTTTCATGCACACATTAGCGTGTAGATAATCTTCAGTAATTATAAATATGTTCCTAGTGCTGCTAGTGACCTTTACTGACCTGCGTTTTCTTTTCCCCATCACTCATCACTTGTTTTGGCCTGTTTGACTAAGCCTTCCCAGTTTTTTCTCTTCATGCAGTCCGTCATTAAATCTGTGTACCCTCAGCTCCTTTGCAGATCTTGCTGATTTTCCCCCTACCACCTCCTCCTCTAGTAGGTTGTTGCTTCTTTTACTGTGTCAGTGCTTCCACAGTCCGTTGCCAAACTCATGCTAAATCAATCCTGGACTCCCTTCTACTGCACCTCATCTCCCAGTCTCTGTGCACGTAGGACATAGAGATGTTCTTTTTCTTCCCTACTGTCCCTTGCATTCCCATTTTTGCCAGGCTCCTAGCCTTCTTCCCTAACCTTCAGGAATCACTTCTCCTCTCCATTTGGAGATCCAGATCACTATTCATAGTACCTGAGTGCCAGAAAGACTCACTAAAGGCACTAGGAAGTGCTTTTCCCTGAATTTTGGTGCCTAGCCCATGGAATCTGGGAAATGGAGCATGAGAGACTTACATTAAATCTCTGAACCAGCTTAATTCTTCTTTGGGAATAGCAGATGCACATATTGGACAGCCTCATAAACTGAGAGAGACTGTGCATGTTCAAGGAATTTTCAGGGATTTAAAAGCCTTTGGTCATGTATAAATTGAGAATTTTTTTCCCTCTAAGTTAAAAACATGTCCAGATTTAAACAGATTTTCATAGGTGCAATGAAAGGCACATCTTTGATACTTTGTGCAATTTAAGGTTTTAACCCACAAGGCAGGAGTAAGTTTCTCAAAGAAGTGTTTCCAGAACTTTTTCTAGCATTGCATGGGAAAAATAACTTTTTTTCCATATTTTTTTTTTTTCCAAAACTGCAAAATAGGATTTACTGAAACTTTCTGAAGCTTTCAATCAGACAAGCATCAGTCATGGAATCAATCTTCCCAAACTGCCTTGAAACGCATTTGCAACTGAAAGCAAGGCTTTTTACTAAAAATGTTGGGCAGCTTCTGTATTCATGGCTCAACCCCACTTTAGGCACACTAGTGAGTAATGTGTGACTGGAGTTGATAATGTTGTTTCTCATCTGGGCTTTGATCCTACAGACACTTGCATAACTTTAATCCTCAAAAAAGTTTCTGCTAATAAATGAATGTATTTACTGAAAATACTAAAAGCCATGCAAATATGTAGGCGTTTATAGATCTTTGATACGTATTTTCTTTTGAAAAAAATTCCTTTAGGACTGAAATGAAATTAATAGAATTACAAGTAATGAAAATAACTGACTCATTATGGGTAGAATATTAAAGATTTGTCATGGTATCTGCACACAGATTATGCTGTAATACTATGTACACCAAAGTACAAGTACCATTCCAAGCTCATGGGGTAAGCAAAGTAAAAAGCTATATTCCCTTTGTAAGAAATCTCCTTCTGCTGTACTTAATATGCAAGAGATGTATCAGCGCTCAGAAGGCTCAGCTGAGAAACTGTGCTTGCCAATTCCAGATTAACATAGTAAATTGATTTCACTGCTTGAAAGGACCTAATGTTTTCATTACTATTGCAGCATTATTCTGTCTATGGACAAATTTTAAACATGTTTCAAAGCTCCTACATTTTCACATATGTGTTCTAGATTTCTGAGACTTAATCATCACTGCAGCAAGCGGAGTGTTGACCAGAACATTATTTATGGTGGATTTTCTTTGTGAAGTCTCTTTTATTGTGTTTGAAAAAAAAAAAGTAAAACCTTTTATTAAAGGAGAAAAGTAACTCTAGTAATGATTTCTTAATCATGTATTTACAATGAATGTATTGGGTGGGTTGGGTTTTTTTCTTTTCTTGTCAATAGGCACAGTGGACAATTGGAAAACTGCACTGTCCATTCTGTGAGGCCTGCTTAGGGGGCTTTAACTTTGTTTGCAACACAACATGTTCCTGTGGACAGTTAGTAAATATACATTTCTGCAAAAGTCGGACTGACTATCACCCAGCTTTCTGTGTTAAATTGGCAAAATCATCAGGAAAGCACGTGCCTCTCCTCAAAATTCAGTCTAGTTTTAGCAAGGATACCTGCCATGAAGTGGTAACTGCAACTGTGGAAATCAAAAATCAAGGGCTTTCATACATGGCCAGAAGTAATGATAGTGGAAGATTAACAGAAGCACTTTGTCTAGAAGTAAGAGCTCCCAGATATGAGATGAAAAGTAAAAAACTTCCTTTAAAGGCATTAAATCAAAAAAGATTTCTTTCTGCTGTCTATCCTATGAATGATGCATGCACTGTAAAACCTCTTCGCAGAAGATCACGTAGTTTGGATTTAAATATCAGAGAAAGACTTGTTTTGTCACCTGTGTTATATGAAACTTGCAGCATGGGAACAATTTACCATGGCCAAAATGAAAATCCACCTGTTTACACACAAAGTGGCTTGCAATTAGTGTCCAATAGGAAAGACGGTAATTCTTTTCAGGACTTACATAGTTCCTGTGCTGACAAACTACAAAAAAGGTTTCGAGTTACTTCCTTTGCCACATTACTACATAGAAAAACAGAAAGTGAGTGTGATTTTGAAGCTACTGGACAATCTTCTGGGAGTGCCATTGCTGATGGGCCACCTTTTGTGATGAACCTTTCTTCACCTACAAGTGCTGTAGAAGAGGAACAATGCACCACATCTGCTGGTCTTGTGCAGCCTACGAGTACTTCCTTTAACCAAAAGCTGAATAAGAGAGAAAGAAACAAGTTGAAAAGCTTGAGGAGAAAACAAAGAAGGAGAGAACGGTGGCTACAGAAGCAAGTAGGTGTTTAAAAATAATTATGCTACTTTTTTTTAGAGTTTGGCTTACTTTTATAAATCATTCTGACTTTTTTTGATGCTGTCTTTTAATACTGGTTTTATGTGGTACTGTTTAGAGTGAGGTATCCTGCAAACAAGGATTTATGACCTCTTCCTCCTATTAGTTTTTCTAATTCAACCCAATCATTTTTTTTCTGTGTAAAATCATAGCTTGGTGGGTATATATAACTAGTTTCTGTTGGCCTTCTAATTGTGTTGTGATACAAAAATAAATTTGAAGTGGGAAAAAATACAGTAAAATTTAATCAGTGTGATTAAAAGAAAACTAGGTGTTCAAATTGTTTAAATGAGAAACCCTAGCATTTCAGGATTTCCTAACTTGTAAGTAATGCCATTTTGAGTTAACTTTACACTTAAGAAAAAATCATGTTTTAAAAGATGTTTTCATTTGTTATTTGTTGTAACATATACTTTTTTTTGAGTAAAGAATTGACTGCTGCTATTTAAAATATCAGATAAATATCAGGTAAAATATCTAACAGAAATGTTACATATTCTTGTCAGTTATACAACCGTGGTTTCCTGCTTCAAACCATCTAAAGCAAAACAGAATTAAAGACCATAGATGGTCATGCAGTTTGAGGGGGGGAGGGAAAAGACCAGGAATATATCTTGACATGAATAACACATTTTTTGTTTGCACTGAAATTCAGTAGAAAGATTCGTTATGCCTTTAAAAGAAAATTTCTCATCATAAACTTCCTGCTACAAAATGCTGTGTGGCCAGCAAGAGCAAACAAACTTCTCATCAGAGAAGTAGTACCTACTCAAGAAGTCATTCTCACTTTGTGTACGTATGTCATTGTGATAATCTTAGAATATTCCATAGATCAAGCATAGTTACATGTAAAGCTTATGTAAACCTTATTTCACAGGTATTTTTTTAATGTGATTACTTTACATTTTATAGTAGTCCAGTCTGATTTAATATTTATGCTTATTTGAACGGACTATGTCTAGGTTAGGTGTTAAATTTTTTTCATCAGTTTGCATTTAATGCAATAGGACACATAGGACCAATAGTTCATGTATGGATCTTCACTTAGTCCTTTGTACCTAAATTATTTTCACCCTTAATATTCTGCTCGGGCACCAAGTGACTTCGAGCTCTTTCCTACAGCTGACAGAATCTCTAGAACAGAGTACAGAATTGAAGCAGAGCAGTGAGTTCGGGATTGAGAGAGAGACACATAGAGGCTGTCTCTCTCAAGTAAATGTAAGAAACAGCTTGAAAACGTGATGGATCTGGGACATATTCTGAGGCTTTTCAGTACGATGTACATATATCTTTTTTTGTTTGGGAAGGCTTTTTGTTTTGTTTAAAGAAGGATTTAAATTGGCACTGCGATATTTTGAAAACTTGTCCTTATTTTGTCAAATACTTCTCTGACACTGAGAGTAAAGAACCTTTCCAAGATCTGGATGTCTTAATATTGAATACTTGTTTTCTAGTGAGTCTAAAGATTCTTAGGTGCCTGAGTGTCTAAAATGGCTTTAAAAATTCCAGCCCTCATTGTTTCTGTTGAATGAAATGATGATGCAAAAGCACAATTTATGACCATTTGCACAGTTGTGTCCTCTGCAGTCTCTCCAGCCACTTCAATCTTTGTTAGATGTTACTTCCAGGAATAAAATGTACAAAATTTTCCAAATTTCTGATAGAAATTGTGATAGAAAAAAGAAAGAAAAATATACTTTCAGATCTTCTTCTTGTTAAACCATGCTTAACCAATTCCCACATTATTTTTAAGTTTCGTATAGCAAATTATATAGAGTTGCTAAATATGGTATGTGTAATTAGTAAGAATATGGTTTACAAAGTACAAAAAATTAAAAAATCAGTATGTAAAATAAATAATCTGGTTTCAAATAGTAGGGGAGTATATTTTGGTTTTTCATTCTTTAACCTTGGTGAAAGTGTGTGATTGTGGCATGGAATATTTAAATGGGCCTGCTTCTCTGACTGTATCAAGCAGCATGTGTGGCTAGTGCATCTGTGTTTCCCATTGCTGTGATATCTCCCCAGGAAAATGTGGATCTAGAAAATCATGTTCTCTGTACAGTCTGACATGTTGCAAAAGGGGATGCTCCCCTGCCATGCACTCCTTTTTGTGGCTGCTCCCTTCTCATGTGCCAGTCTAGGCAATCCTCCCTTTTCTTGCAAGTTTCACTTGCCATGATTTTTCTTCAGTGGTCTGAAGAAACCTCCTTGTAAAAATGTACATTTTGTTACAGTGGTACTTACAATAGGAAGCTGATCTGTGGTACTTTCTAACCATGATTTCCAGCACACTTACCACATGTGCTTGAGCAATGAGATAGTGAAACTTCCCAAAGAGAAAAAAAGCATGAACCTCTGAGTGGATGGAGTGAAAGAGTTTTGATAAATGACAATGGGAAATATTTAAGTGCGCTTTTAAGAAGTACTTCATTCAGTGCAGCAGAACCCTGATCTGAGGTGAATCTCTTCTAAGCTCTCTCTGTTAAAGGTACAGTGCATCTCATTTATATCTTTAAATAAAGCTTTTCTGGAGAGGAGTCCAAGAGAACAGACCTGCTCAGACTTTGGAATTTCTTTGTAAATGCATAGGCTGCTTCTCTAAGTTTATTTTCTAATGTGATAACTTCATCTGCCAAACGTTTTGTCTGCCTTGCAGCAAGCCCAAACATGCCCATAAACATTGTGTTGTGACAGAATGCACTCTGTGATTAAGGGGCAGTGTATACACCTTGGACTGTAGATGGGAGCCACTCTGTGAGCTCCTGACCCGCACTCGTCCCTGGAGGCCTGCGGTGGTGCAAGCTCTGTGGTGTAGGTGCGGGGCCGAGTGAGCCTGCTGACAGCAGAGGGACCCAAGCTTCCTCTGTCTGCTCTGCAAGGGAAAGCTCTCAGTGCCTCTAAGGGGAATACCTGCATTTTATGCATGTGTGTGTGGCACGTTTGTGTTCATGGGCGATTTTTATGTTTCTGGTATATTGTGAGGGTATGGTAGTCACTACTTAAATCTCGGAAGTGCCAATATTAATAATGGTTCTTGTTACCGTTGCTATAGCTAAGATGATGAAGTATTTATTTTATGAATTCCCTTTTGTGTGTATCTGGTTGTATGTTTGCATTGTTTGCTAATGTCTGAAGCTTGTAATAATTTTCTGAAAGATCTCAGACAGAAATACCATTTGTGGCTCTTCCAGTTTTATTTCATGTCTCTTCACAATCATTTTACATGGAGGAAGATTACATAGCAAGCTTCAAAACTGCAGTATCCTCTTGGAAATGACCCTGATCCATCAGAAAAAAATATCATTGGCCTTTTTGCTTTATTTTATAACTTGCCACATCGCCAGTTCTTTTGTATCTTTTTTTAAACATGAAAGTTCTGTCTCACAAAGGTAACTAGTGGTCAGTTTCCACGAAGTGAGTTTGCTTTCGTGCTCCCAGTGTTCATCTGAACTCCCAGTTGGGCGAGAGACTGCGTTGTTTATCCACACTGTCAGGTGCTGTTACCTTGCCCTGCAGCCTTGAGTTTTCAAGTCCATACTGATGTTCTCTAGCAACTGACAAAGTCTTGTAGTGAAGGCACTAGGCTTCAAAGGTTTAGCTTGTGACCTTAGTTCACTTAATCTACCTTTGTCTCTTTTTCACATGTACATTGGTATTTTTCTTGCACTGTCATGTTTGTATATAAACTGTAAATCCTTCTGGTAGCTCGTCATGCCTTTATGTACTTGTATTTCAGTATGGTGATACTCATAACAAGAATTTTCCTCAGACTACTTACGCATTCCTCAACTGGCTTTTGGAGGGCTAAAAGTGTTACTTAGTGTTGGTACCAAAGTAAAGCAGGAAGATAAGGAAATGAAATGAAATCACAGCTGAAGGAGGCAAGCAGTAACTACAAGGTCTTCATCGTGACCTTTGTTAGGGAAATATGAGGCCCTGGAGAAGTTGCTTAAAGTAAGGAAGGAGGAAACGCAGGGGAAAGGGGACAGTCTTACTCCCATACCCTCAGATCTGTACTGAAAGATAGTGGATTTAATATGAGTAATGCTCAGTTGCAGTGACTGACTAGCTGTGAATCCCCAGAACTGAGACTGAGGAATGCAGTAGTGGCAGGGCATTCTGACTCTGTGCAGCTCACACTGTATCTACACCAGCTTTCTCATTCATGTCCCCGAGTGACTGTAAGAGAAATGAAAATCGAATATTGATATAAACCTTTCCAACTTGGGAAAGGTGGGAACTATGATTTCGGTGTTCAAAACCACTCCTGCTCTGGAAAAGTTCTCAAAATAACATAGCAATTTTTAAGTTCTATACTTAACTGGTTGAACTTATATTAAAAGCGTGATAAACTCTGAGATAAAGACAACCGAAGTGCTTCTGTGGTAACATGCAGTCGCAGAGTTCACAGTCCCTGGCCTGATACATTTATGATTTACTCTTTCTGAAATAGTAGTATAATACTGATGGTGCTATAGCATTAATGTTTTAAGGGCTGTTGAGCAGCAAGGCTGCAGGCTGTCACACTCACATCTTTTTTATTGGCAAGGAAGAAACACACTTTGTATATACAAAGCCAAGAATTTATTCTTCATATAGATGAAATCTTAAGAGTGTGATGAAAAAAGGCAGAATAATGTTGCCATTGAGACTGTTATACACACTCACTTGTTCCTCCCCAGTTCCTACGGTTCTGCCCATGGCTCTGCACCTCGGGGTCTGTGGGCCAGCAGCAGACCATGGGGTCTGGTGGTGGGGGTGTTACTGCGGCTTGCCAGCATCTGGGAGTCCTTCCCTGGGAGCAATGTGAAGTTCATGTTGATGGTTTCTTTTTCTTTACCCCAGAATCCACCTGAGGTCGTTTTTGTGTGTTTGGTAACACACTTTTATACCTTTGCTCTTTGTTTGCTGCTCTGCAGCTTCATGCTACATCCAAATTAGTTTATGTGGTGCCTTTTATGTATGTAAAATACAGTTTCTGAACTAAGTAAAACCAAGCGGCAGGCAGGGCAAGGGAAGTTCAGCCAGAGCAAGCGTGGCCAGCCTCAGCCCTGGGGCCTCACAAGTTCCGTACAAAGCTTGTGGCTGTTCCTGGCAGTGGCAATCATAGAATCGTAGAATCATAAATACCGCTTTACAGGGCTACGTGGTTACAGGTAAGCAGCAGTACCTTTTTTTAGGTCGCTGATACAAGATGGGGATAAATTTTGGGCATAAGGAGCTTCTGAGCCAAAGCTTGTCTCTTTGCCTTTGTTGTAACTGTTGTGACTTCATGGTGACTTGTAATTGGGAGATTAATTCTGTCACTGATTATAAACTGGATTAACAAGAAGGTATTAAGAGTGATAGATTCATGCCCAAATGTATTACTTACCTTTGTTAAATTGCAGTTGTGGTTTCTGTTGAAGTTGTGTCTGAGGGAAACAGTGCGCAAAAGCTACTGTTTTCTGAGGTGCATCTGGAGCTCCAGTTGAAAGCCTTTAAACCCCAACACTTTAGAGTTTATTTACTTTTAGCTGCAGTCTTTTCATGCTGTTATTTGTGATTGCAGCTTTTGAGGGTGTTGTCTGACCTGGCCTCTTCTATTGTTTGGTACATCTTTTACACAATTTGGTGTTAATAATAACGAGTGGGATGAACAGCCTTGCAAATCTGCCAGGGAATTGTCAGGAAGAAACTCTGCTTTCCTTCTGTCATGGTTTGCATTGGTTTTGTTTGTATTGTTTGTTTGTATTGGTTTTGAAAATGCCATCAGTCACAAAAAAACATATTCATCTTCATTAAGTAATGCTTCCTCCCCATAGTCTTTATGGAAGAAATCCAACAGTTTGACAAAAGGTTAGTCAAATCTTCATCCTCTGAAACTCAAAAAGTAGAAAAATTTTGAGCGATCATACTTTCGTATTTTATATATCTTATTTTCTTCTATGTACAGAGTGAGGAGAGCTTGTATTACTTCTAATAAAATTTTCTATGATTAGTAAAAGTATGTAGAATCAACTAAATATTTGACATTACGAACACTTATTTGAACAAATAAATAATTTGATGTTTCTCCCAAATGGCATTATCTATTTCATTTATATTTTGTTCAATAGCTTTTAAAAGCCATTTTGAATTTTCATTGTGATTTAGACTTTTTGCTAAAGTGCACTGCTAATACAGATTCTGAAGCAAATTGCAAATAATTAGCTAGCAGCTTGAGAACTAAAATAGGATCTTAGTTAAGAGAGACTGAGAGGAAGCAACTGGTGAAGAAAGATGGTTCTCTAATACTTCCATAAATGCAAAAATTTGAATTCGTGGTTTGGTAAAAGCTGTAGAGAAAATGAGGAAACGTCTAACAAAAAACTTGGCATAAGAAAAAACAATTCCGTGGACTTTTTTAAAGAGTAAAATTAGAGGATCAAAATACATCTACTTTAGAATATCTCAGCTTTCATTTGCAGATTAAAATTAGTATGTCTCAGGAAGAGGAGAGCTGGAATTACAGTGGAACTCTGAAATGCACTTTACTGGAAAAACAGAACTCCAGCTGTGCACTTACTCCACTATGATTCTTGTTATATTAGTTTTCATGCAAAAGCAATCCATGGGTTAAGAAGATAAGTCATAGAAAGCTATTTAATTTAATTCATAAGAAACAGAACAAAGAACATTCATAAAAACATGAAAAAGGTGCATAACTGCAGATGTGGTGAAGGAAGAAAAAACATTAGTGAAAGAAACCGTGCAATATGGAGTGGGCTCCATGAATTGGAAAGAGTAGATGATTTTGGAGCATTCTGACTGTTTTACAGTTGGGTATAGTAGAAGGTTTGTTCTAAAAAAACCCCAACCAAACACGTGTATGATTAGAACACATCATTACACCTGAGGTTCTGGAACAAGGTAAAAACTGGTGCCAGTCAATTCATATGGGAACAAACTTACATTCTTCATTTTTGTGTTTACTCAGTATTTTTACTGTCTTTGTTCGTTTCAGCCACAATTTACAGTGCGTAAGTTTTATCTTCAGGTAACTGCTCCTATTTAGGAAGGTAGGTAAACATGGGAGACTCTTAAGTGCTCTAATGTGGGAAATGCTATGCCTGAACTTTGCAAAAGGAGAAAATACCAGTCATAAACCAAAAATCTATAGAAACCAAGCCCCATAGTAGCAGACCTGCCAGTGCTGGCACATCCAGAAGCAACCTGTCCTATCTAGGACCTGCTGTTCCTCAGTCAGATTAATTTGCGTATTTTCCTCAAGTCTGATGCATACCAAATGCACTTAACTTATCATACCTGCTAAGATCTCAGAGACTTAATCTTGCACCTTACAAAAGAAAATACTATTAGGTATATTCTTACCTGTTAGCAGCGGAGTCAGCAGATTTTCTGTGGTTTAGAGAACTACTTGTTTGTTTTATTGACAACATTGGAAAAGTAGGATTCTAGAGTAACAAAGGGAAAAATGTAGCATTGCACATGGACAGTTGTATATGGTTTGTATTATTTGCATTTTTTCCAGGTGTTAAGTGGGTTCAGTGCTGAATCTCACTACAAAACAGGCAAGGTTGTATCAAAAGATGTGTAAAGAGATTCTCTGAAGACTAGATACAGGCAGACTGGGTAGTTCCTCTTGGCTGCATAATGACGCAGCTTGTACCGTTAAGTAGTACTCTCCCTGAGGTGGGTCCAAAAGCCAGACTGAAATGAGAGTAAAGAAGAATACTGATTTTGGTATACTGGCGAACTGAATTTTGGTTTTATGCATTAGAAAAAATGCTGAACAGAAACATTTATTCTGGGTGATCAAATCTGTTCTGCAGGAAACTACTATACTGAAAAGCAGAACACCATTTCTTTAGTTGCTGTGGCAATATGTTGTTGTTTCCCTCTGCAGCACCTCACAACAGACCAATCTGGCTT
Organism: Egretta garzetta; assembly: GCF_000687185.1. NCBI lineage: Eukaryota > Metazoa > Chordata > Aves > Pelecaniformes > Ardeidae > Egretta > Egretta garzetta. Next base: position 143,266 of record NW_009260592.1, on the reverse strand, counting down.
CTGAAAGTAAGCTGTTCTAGGAGGATATAAATAATGCATTAGAATTACTACTAGGTGAATCTTTCTGGATTGAAATCTGTTAATCTATGGAATATATCCATATTTAGAATGGTATTAACCACTGTGTGGATGTTTGTATTTTGGATTTCTTTTGTTCTAAAAGTATTCCAATTCCCTTTAGCTTAAGTATAAATGTAGCATTGACTAGTGCACTGAAACTATTTTTATAAAAATGTGTGAGTGGTACGGTATTTGAGAGACATATGCTGAAAAGTACAATACGTAACCCACAGCAGTGGGGACAGAATGTGATGAGGATCTCCTGGGATTAACTTGATCCACGATTAGTAAAATATAATCTCACTTTCTAATGGAGAGCTGCAGTAGGAGGTGGTTGCTCAGACGGAGTGCTAAGATGGGCTCCCAGTTCTCTGCATGTTCTCCAGATGGAACTTCTGTAAAACCTATCTGGGGCAATAGCAGTGGAAGATCGTACTGAATTTTATCTCTAGCAGCATGTTGTATGAATTCTCTGTTTCACTTTATCTATAGCACTACTTCATCACCTTCAGCTACAAGGTTATATTTTTCTCTTGTTTCCAGCACAGATTTTGTTCAACACTTTTAATCTCTACAAATTCCGTGATCTGCTTAGATGACATTCAGAGTATCTGTTTATCTGTCCTAAGTTTCTCTACCTAATCTTCTCCCTATGCTCTTGGCAGTGGTTTGTCTCTTTTCTCCCTTCCCATGTCCTACACATGGTACCATATCAAAAGGCCTTGGACCACTGCAGTTGCTTTTTTTGAAGTCCCATATGCATTTACTGATCATCTTATCTTAGATTTCTTATTTGTGCTTTAACACAAGTTTTTTTCCTACTTATCTTCCATCAGTTGTCTGTCATTTTTCAGATATGGGGTGCGTGTTTTGTGGGAACAGACTTGCAGTATTTTTGCATGCAGTATGCCTTCTGCCTCAGGGGGCTGGGTACCTGGAGAACAGCAGACCTTAGTGTGGTGCACTGTATGTACCACATATATGGTGTACACAAATATGGTACATTTTAGTGCCATAGGTATTGAAACCTCTGCAACAAGACCCCTCAACTAGTAAACTATGGCCCAAATGTAGCTCACATGTCACCTTCTGCACTCCTTTGTCCTCCAGATACTAGTTTGTAAGGGCTTCTTTGTGTCTGGAGAGGGAAGAAACCTGCCACAGACAGAGCTAGTTGAAAGTTCACTGACAAACTATGAATCTGAGTCCAAGAGTGAGACTGTTTAGCCTAAGAAAGTAGAAGAAATACATGTTTTTTTCTTTAGCTGTCGCTTGTCATGCTCCTGCTGTGTTGGATAAGACTCCAGCTGGAGGTGGAAGAAGAACAACAAAAGGTAGTGGAGCTGGAGTGCAAATGCATATACCTTCCCTGCTTCTACTATGCTTTGTTTGAAGCTGGACTATAGAGAAGAAAGGGGAATGGGGTGAAGCGGATTAGGCTCACTGGAGGCTATGACTTCTTACATACATGCAAGTGAAATCTAAGTAGAAAATAGAAACAAAGAGTAGTGCCTGTCAACTTGCACGTATATTTGGATGTTGAACAAAGAGGCCAGGATTTGTGGGGGATATGGAACACACAGAATGGAGAGCGTCTTTCATTCACGTGACTCTATGTTTCTACTTTTAAGAAAGAGATAATTTAAGGCATATTAGTAAAAAGCAGATTGCACCATTTCTATGGTTTATCCAAGAACATGCTCTGTATATTTCTGTGGTCTTAGGAATTTCTCTAAGGAAACCCCTCTAGTTTAGTGTAGAGCAATAATGTTGAACTTTTTTGTATTTACGAAATTTTTATGTTTGGTGTCAAATTTATTCAGAAAAACTCAGTGCTTTATCGAAATTTTGTTTCAACAAAAAATTGTGCTGAAGTCCAAACTTCTTATCAATGACAGTACCTCACCCTTCCTGATTTAGAGCTGTTGGTACAAGATGCATCATCTATGGGACGTTCTTCTGGAAGCTGACCAGGAGTTCAAGGTACCTGCCACTTTACAGGATGGTCCTTTTGACAAGCTTACTAACCAAGCTAGATTTTTGGCACAGGACAGAGCAAAAGGTATGATACTTGTACTATCCTGATTCTGGTGCTCTTCTCCAGTGTTCCTACTGGCGACTTGAAGCTGTCTGAAGAATGCTGGCCTGTCAGAATGGTGGACTGGCACAGTGGATTTGTGACTGACCCAGAACTTTTCAGAATTGTGTTTTGCTTTTGTGAAGCTGAGGAGCAAGGAAGGTGTATGACTCACAGTGCATGCTATTGCAACATAGTTTCAAGAATTACTTCCTGGGCAATTTGCATAGTTCTTTGTTCAAAATACCAACATAGTCAGAACCACATGGCAGTGCCAAAATATGCCAGTATCTAATTATCTTTTTAGTTTAAATGATAGTGTGAGTAGGCAACGTAGGCAGTGGTTTCATGCTACAGTGGGTGAACAGGAATCCTCATACAATTCTGGCCACAGCTGTCTACTTCTCTCGTCTCATCTGACTCCACAGTGCCCTGATTCAGAGAGGAGAAAAAGGCAAAAACTAAATTGCTCTCTCTTGATTTTTCTGCCACATCAGCTCATGCTCCATTCAGCAGGTTGCTGCACCCAGCATAAGAGTATAGTTAGAACTGTGTGGTTGGAGGTAAAGAAGTGTTAGCTGATAGATCACCTAAGCTATAACATGAAAGCATGGCTTTATGCTTACTATTTTTGCTAAATAATTTCTTTCATATTCTAACAATCCTGCTAGAAAATGTGCCGATGTTAGAGTTTTGGTCATTTGTAGTCATACTGTTTCCTATCAGCAAATCATCTTCACTTGATGGATGTTTCTTTTGATGGCTATAACAATGTAATTATTCTCAGTGGAAATGTATGAGTCATTATCCAGAACTGATTTACTGAGAATGGAATTAAGTTGAGGGCTAGTGCATAATCACAGTGTATTGATAACCTGACTATATAATGTGAATATAAAAACTGATCCATCTTTTATCTTCATAAATTTTTAAGATGGACTTTTGTATCTGCTTTGGAGCTTTTGTTGCCTTGCATATTTAATGTATTTAATAATCCATACTTAAATCATGAATTATTCTAACCTAGCATGTCCTCTGATACATTGCTTTGCAGTATAGTCAGGGAATAGTATTTTTATACTGCTATAGAAATTGCTGGGTTTGGTGTTTTATTTTTGAGGAGGACTACTTTTTCAGCAGCAGAATCTGAAACTTTATTAAAAAAATTAACAACTCTGAAAGTTAATCTTCTCCTATTGTCCTCTGATACATTGCTTTGCAGTATAGTCAGGGAATAGTATTTTTATACTGCTATAGAAATTGCTGGGTTTGGTGTTTTATTTTTGAGGAGGACTACTTTTTCAGCAGCAGAATCTGAAACTTTATTCCAAAAATTAACAACTCTGAAAGTTAATCTTCTCCTATGAGATACATGAAATCTTAGGGACTGGAATGGGGAGGACCACTGCCATGGAAAGAAGCATGTACTGATTCTTATTTAATTAAGATCAACTTCAATAACTATGCTGTACCATTTATGTGGAGAAATTTGTAAGAGATATTAATACAAATATTTATTTGTTTAATTATGAATTAACAAGTCTGAGACCCCAGTTCCAGCTGTCTGTTCCACTTCTTGTAATGAAAAGTAATTGATCATTTTACAGAGCACTTCTTAGGCACTAAGAACAGCTTGCCCAGCTAGTTTATGTACAACCCTCTTTCCACAAGGCACTGAGCATATTCTTGGGTTAAAAAATGGGCATGGTAACAAATAACAAAAGTACAATGCAAACTAAGTATCCGGTGATTCCACTGTTTCCTAAGAAACTAACATAGCTAATTCTGTGGGGTACATTTTAATTTCTACACAGTAATGCAAGAACAATGAATAGGAGCATCCTACCTAGTAATTGTGCCTGGTGACCTGCATGCTGATAACATTGGATAACCAAGGTCTGAAGATGTACCCTGAGGTCAAACTTAGTTCTTAGCTGATTCTAGCAAAGATAGGTTTTCCACTCTCATGTTTGGCTCCTTACTTTTGTGCTAAATGTAGCCTGAGCGGACATGGCAGTACATCGTAAACCTAGTTACAATTAACTACTCTCTACAAGTAATTTTAACACTAATCTGAAATTACAAAATTTATTATTTTTATCATTTGATAGCAGAAAAAATGTCCAGCCGTGTTTTAGAGAACTTCAATCATAGGCATTTTAATTTTATCTCTGTAGAAAATGTTTAATGCCATGTCAGAATTTCTGAACATTAAAAATATGGTCTGAAAAAGAGAATGTGTTCTGGGAATACTATCATTGCTTTAGCTATTGCACTGCCTCATTAATAATAATCATATTACATAGTAGAGTGCGGTACTCTTGTATTCTATCAAGCAATGACAATGGTGTTGCTGCTGTTGTTTTTTTCTTAGGAATAAAAGATTTCTGAAACATGGGCCACTGCAGTTAATTGCATTGATAAATTAGCAAAAAGCACACAGTGAACTTATTTCAGTGCTGCAGAGTTGCCATAGAATATTGCTCTAGCAATAATGCCATATTATAATGGTGCCAAATATGTGGGTACCAACACTTACACAATTGAAAGTAAAAGTTTTGCCAGTATATTAACACTAACTCTTGTGCCTGATTCATTCTGTTCATAAGGAAGACTTGGTTCAGCTTAGCTTCATCATACAGCATTAGACTTCCTTCCGAAGCCTATAAAAATTATTTCATATTCTTTTTTCCAGTAGTGTTGTTTTGGAAAAGACTGTTCTATATCTGAAGAATAACCATCATCATAGATGATTTGTAGCCCACAAATTATATTAGTTCTTGAGGTACATAAGCTTGCTTATGCTAGTCCATAAACTGGAAGAAAGGACATTGCATTCTGGAAGGACAGAAATGAAGTTAAATGTAGAAATGTACCAGTGTGCAGTCACACCAAATACACAGTGATGGTGCCTAAGAGCATAAGAACTGTAAGAGCTCCCCATAAAAACTGCTATATTGTTTGTTTTAAATATTGCTAAATTCATACTAAACCATTTGGTTTATAAGCAACATTTTGTTTAGTGTGTAGCTTTTCTGTAGAAGTGATTTGTAGCATTTTAAATGAAAGCTTTAGGAGGTAGCGTATCCTAGCATCTTTATTTGTTTCAGAGAACTTCAGAAGCGTTAGATGCTTTTCAGTCTAGGTAAACTCAATAATCCCTGCCTCAAGGGCATGCAGTTTACTTTCAGTAATGATTCAGTAGAAGAGGACAGCCAACTAGAAGGGTGAAGATCAGCTGAAGTAACAAATAAAAATTGGAGAAATAAAATTAAATGCTCAACAACACCCTGCGTATGAAGAAGCACATGACCAACTGAATTTAGTTAACAAAATTAGAAATAAATAGTGTATTCTTTATGCACTGTGGCTGAAGTAGGTGCTATGGAGACTAATGGTTAGACAGCTCAGGGAGGTTACAGTGGGAGAAAAAGCTTTTAGAGGCTTGTGGGAGAAAAAAGACATGATATGGTGAGGCTAGAAACACTGACAGACCAGACCCGACAGGGCTATGAGATAAGATAGATTTGGTATGCCAATTCAAATTTAAATTTGATGCAAAAATAAGCATGTCATGTTTTCCAGGCAGAGGTTTTTATTTGAGAATACTGCGCACAGCACAGGTACTTCATCTGTCGCACCAGGAATCCTGGGGTATTTCAAGGGGTGGAAATGATGAAAAACCCAAGCAAAATGGATTCTCTAACCATGCTGAAAAGGCACTTTGATTGTTGCGCATACAATCATACTGGATCTGGCCTGGCGAGTGCTGAACTCGTGTCTGATGAGCCTGTCTTTGGGGAGCAAGCTGAATTCTACAGGTGCTCCTGAGTGCCTTTGCTGTCCAATTCAGTATCACAGGACAATTAGAGTGAATGCACTGAGGGCTACATACAAGTTGATTCTATGGTTTTCACTGCCAAGAAAACTCATGATGCAGGACTATCTGAGAGCTTCTGTATGAATCAAACTGAATCCAGGCTGGCTCACTCAGGTGTCTTCACCATACATTCGCATTTCTGGGTTCATGATGCAGAAGTATTTGAGCTAACATTGCACAGAAGTGTCTCTGATGTGCTAAATTTATTTCTTCACACCATATGAAAGTGGCTAGACTGCTCATTTATCTAACTGGTGCTAAAAGCTTAAGATCAGCTTTCATGTGATTCTGAATCTGTCCTATGAGACCTGCTCGATATAAATGACTGTGCGAAGAGCCAGTTGTCTTTGCACTGATGACAGTTAACCACAACACAAACAGACATCCCAGAAACAGATAGTTGCCCATGCAGAATGCAAGATTAGTCCATATCAGAATGGCAGCAGATAGCGACTACTGATTTTCACAAGGTATTTCCAGTGTTACAGTGTTAAAACAGGTTAAATTTCAAGGAGCAGTATGTTTGCTTTGCAGGGCATTTGGGGTATTCTTGCTTTCTTACATGACCATCTTGCCCAATTGCAAGAATTTTCTGTCATATATAAATATATATATATATGTAAATATATTCCTGGTGCAAACCACAAATCATCTCTGATTTGAAAGATCATAATCATACAAAGTATTTTTCTCAGTTGGGTTAAAAGCTGCTGCATTGATTGTGGTATTATAGAGTAGTCTGAATTATTAATTTAGTTTCATTTGGCAGGTAAAATAGTTTTTAATTGATTATGTTATAAAAGATGATATATGCTTTCACAGACCTGTTATCTGCATTTTAAAGATTAATGAATATTTAATGTTGAGTATGCATAAATTAGTATGCTCAAAAACAAAGCATAATCTGAAACTAAAAATACATACTTGACAAAAGGACAGTTCTGTGAAAACAGTATTTCGTAAAAATAAGAAGTACTTAGGTTATAGTTCAGGTAATAGTTTTCAAGTTTTAAGGCATGGGTTGTTTGCTGGCTAACTGTTGCAAATTGCTTTGGAATAAGTAGTTTTGTTTGAAAAATTAACTAATTGGCAAATAACCTATGTCAAGGTGGTTAAAATGGATTCACATTTTACAGTAGCTGTCTAGAAATGGAGTTTCTGTTGGTAACAAGACATACATTTGTCTTGCCATACTGAAAACTAAGGTTAAAACAGGTATGCTCAAACCTGGGAGCGTAGAGGCAATTATTGTCTTCTCTGAAAACTTCTCTTGGATTTTTGACTGGAATATCTTGATGCCTTGTAAAAATTGTTCCAATTTTTAACTGATATAGATTAGATTATTGTTGTTTTAATAATCATGTTAACCTTTGGATTCTGAAAAGAATTTCAGCTTTACTACAATGAACTGTATTAGATCTCCATATGGTGATTATAATGTGTACAGCTACACATTTTGTGAAATCAATAGGTAGGGTTTTTTTTCCCATATGAAGTTCAGGATCTTAATCTATTATCTCATTTGATACAAGAGCTAAATGGTGGTATCTATTCTGTAAATGAGTGTAAGGAAAAAAATGAGACACCACCATCTGTTTCAAGTTAGTCTGTGTACCTTTTGAACTTCTGGAAGCTTCTCCTTTTGAAATAGAGACCTAGAAAAGTGATTCATTCAGATTGTCAGATTATGTGCTTTTCTTTTAAATGTTCTTTTTGTGAAAAATAAGAGCAAAGTCATGTTCTAAAGAAACCTTTTGTCAAAGGCGATGTCGGAGGTCCTTTCTTTTCAAAGTATCATTCTTACCATGGCATTTTTTCATACCATCTTAGCACTCTCATGAGTAACCTAATGACTAGATTTTGTGCCAGGAAGAAATTTTTCACACAGATTGAACTGGTAAAAGCAGATAAGTAGTACAGAGCTCTGGACAAGTTCATAGTTTCCTTCCCAATATTGTCTGTCATTGTTTTCCTTCCTCTTAATTTCCTAGGTTGTCATTTTTGCTTTTGCCTTTCAGTACAAAACTAAAGGATATTGGAATGGAGTTTAGGATCTGTGGCTTTGGAGAAGGCAGTCTATGGACCTTCTGTCTTATTATGGTTTTAGAATACTGGACTCAGTGATCCAGAGAGTCTTTTGCTCCTGTTTTGTATAATTCTAAGACCATTTAGCCACTGCATATCATATTTTCCCCCTGCACTAGTTCGAATAGAACTAGGTCAGGCACTTAGACATTCTGGGTACATTTGTAATTGCTGAAAGAGGGCCAAGGATTCATACTCTGATTGAAGGCTAGTGGCCCTAGTCCTGCCACCCTGCCTAGAGCTCACTCCCCCCAGAGCATACTAGTTTTGTCCATACTGCAAATCACTTGGCTCTGGGTTAGAGCCCTAGATGCTGCCCTGCAGCCTGAAGATGTAATCAGGTCTTTTATGTCTCCTTTGTAGGGTCAAAGTGGCTACATATGCTACAGTGTACCAGCATGGTGGTTTTTACAGCATGAAACTATGAGTAGGTATTCCATGTCTAAGAGTGTGGCCTGAGCATATGAGATGATATTTGGGATGCAAAACCTGAAGTTGTATAAAGGAAGATGTGTCATTCTCCCCTTTCCCATATACCACAGTTCCTCCTGCAAAAAAAAATTTGTTTTTTAACTATTCCTGCTTGCTACTTGTTCCCTTACCTGTAAGCTAATTCTGGCATAACTAATATATGTATTCAGAATACACTTTCTAAGCATGTCTCACATATGTAAGATACAATATAATTTCATAGAATCATAGGATCATAGAATGGTTTGGGTTGGAAGGGACCTTCAGAGGTCATCTACTCCAACCCCCCTACAATGAACAGAGACACCTTCAACTAGATCAGGTTTCTCAGAGCCCCATCCAACCTGACCTTGAATCTTTCCAGGGATGGGGCATTTACCACCTCTCTGGGCAACCTGTGCCAGTGTTTCACCACTCACACTGTAAAAAATTTTTCCTTATATTGAGTCTGAATCTACCCTCTTCTACTTTAAAACCATTACTCCTTGTCCTTTTACACAGGCCCTGCTAAAAAGTCTGTCCCCATCTTTCTTATAAGCCCCCCCCCCCCTACGTACTGAAAGGCCTCAATCAGGTCTCCCCGCAGCCTTCTCTTCTCCAGGCTGAACAACCCCAACTCTCTCAGCCTTTCCTCACAGGAGAGGTGCTCCAGCCCTTGGATCATTTTTGTGGCCTCCTCTGGACCCGCTCCAACAGGTCCATGTCCCTCCTGTGCTGAGGGCCCCAGAGCTGGACACAGGACTACAGGTGGGTGGGGTCTGATCAGAGCAGAGTAGAGGAGCAGAAACCCCTCCCTCGACCTGCTGGCCACCCTGCTTTTGATGCAGCCCACGGTACGGATGGCTTTCTGGGCTGCGAGTGCACATTGCTGGCTCATGTACAGCTTTTCATCCACCATTACCCCTGAGTCCTTCTCCTTAGGGCTGCTCTCAAATCACTCACTGCCCAGTCTCTATCCATGTTTGGGATTGCCCCAACCTTGCACTTGGCCTTGTTGAACCTTCTGAGGTTCACATGGGCCCACTTCTTGAGCTGGCCCATGTCACTCTGGGTGGCATCCTGTCCCTCAGGTGTGTCAGCCGCACCACTCAGCTTGGTTCGTCTGCAAACTTGCTGAGCGTGCACTTGATCCCACTGTCCATGTCCCCAACAAAGCTGTTAAGTAATACTGGTCCCAGTATGGACCCCTGAGAGACCTCAGTCATCACCGGTCTCTATCTGCACATTGAGCCACTGACCGCCATTCTTTGAGTGCAACCATCCAGCCAATTCCTTACCCACCAAGTGGTCGATCTGTCAAATACACATCTCTCAATTTTACAGGCAAAGATGTTTTGTGGGACAGTATCAAATGCTTTGACCTTTTTGAAACTGGTAATGTCTTAGAAGTAATATTTTGATTTTACAAATTTAACTAATTTTGCATTTTTCAATTAAGTTTCTTAGATGCTGTGTAATCTTTTCAAAAGCTAATGTGTATGTTGTCTGTTGACATCTTTATGCTGGCATTTGTTATTTATTATAGAAAGTCTTATCTAGTAAGGTTGTATATTTTGAAATGGCAGCACACATTTTATAAAGTGAGTTACATAGACTTCATTTTTGTTTAGCAAACTAATACTCAGTTGATGTATAATTTCAACTACACTGAACTTTATTTTAGAAATACTTGGAAATAATAAATCATTCTTTATACTCAGGAGTTAACACATGCTGCTTTCTACCACTTATGAAAATTACATTTGTAGTATATAGTATGTAATTTCAGACTTCCTTTCCCTCAATGTGGAAGTAGTTTAAGTCTAGTTTTCTACTGCATCTGTGCAAATATTGTGCAAAAGTAGTTTTCACAATGTCTTGTCGTTTTTAAAGGTGGATGATTATGCTTATGAGATACTGAATTAAGGACAGCATTTAGGAGGCTTGTGATGACCTTTTGTATAAAAATTGTTGGAGTAAGATCTAGCTGGATTTTATTAGATTTTAGTATTTTTTTGAGCTTCTTGCGATATATTTTGAATAGTATTTTAAAGCACTTACTATGCAGTAGTCTCTTCTGGCTTTAAAAAATAGCTGTTGAAACTCAGTTTACATACAGTAATGTACGGAGCAGTGTGAATTCACTGTAATTGTAGGCTGAAGAACTATTAAACTTGTGTACATCATTTAGTTTAGCACACAGAGCAAAATTTGTAACACTTTCTTACATTCTTTAATTGTGTAATTATCCTCCACAATTAGGCAACACGTGACTTGGTTCTTATTTGAATTTTTTTTCCTACTTAAAGAAAATTATTTTGTAATCTGTATGCCTCTTTATACTGACATGATACAGTCGTTTGGAAGAATAATTAAACACTTACTTAGTAACATCTGCTCAGTACCTTCAGGGCTGTGGTGGGCTAACCCCAGCCAGCAGCCAAACACCCACCCAGACTCTTGCTTACTCCTCTCTCCTGCAGGGTGTATGGGAGGGAATAGGAGGAAGGCAAGAAGACTCATGGATTGAGATAGTGGCAGTTTAATAGGGAAGGTAAAAGCTGTGTGTGCCAGCAAAGCAAAATGAGTAATTTGTTCACTCCTTCCTATCAGCAGGCAGATGTCTAGCTGCTTGCTGGGCAGCAGGGCCTCAGCACTCACTCATAATGGTTCCTTGCACAGAGAAATGTCATAACCATGAACGTCCCACCTTCCTCCTCATCTTCCTGAGAATTTACTGCTGAGTGTGACATCCTGTGGCATGGGTCAGCTGTCTTGGCTATATCCACTCCCAACCTCAAGCCCACCCCTGCCATAGCTGCAGTAGTAGAGAGAAAGGAATCATTGACACTGCGCAAGCACTGTTCAGCAGCAGCCAAACACTCATCTGTTGTCAGCACTGTTTTGGCCACAAATACAAAGCACAACCATATACGGGCTGCTATGAAGAAATTTTTTTGTTTCTTTCATCGGTAGGTTTTTTTTTGGCACACCTGTCTGCTTTTCTCTACATTTTCTTCCCAGCAGCATCTCTAGTTCCCAGCTAAGTCTGTTTCATTGCCATTTCATACCCACTAAACGAGTGGTTAAGTGACTAAATTTGACAGTGATGGACTTCAGAGCTAAGACTGCACTCAGGCTTAAGAAAAGCAGAGTTTGCATCACTGAGTTTTTCCTTTTGGGTTGTCTCCACCAGTTAAATTTTATTACTTTTGAAGGTTTATCTGCAGAATGAGAGCCAAGAACTTCTTTTTAGTAACAAAATGTTGGGTGCTAGAGGATTTGAATTTGTCACTATAAGTATTTGTGCTGCTTGTACTCTTCACAAAGGCTTTATGTCAGATCTTCTGCTTGAGGACTTTAGCTTGCATCCATTAAGACCCAAAATAAAGTCCCAGCCTCCCACTGAATGCACTGTGAAAGCCATAAAATGAAAAATGTGTAGCCTAACAAGTTTTATTCTTTTTAAGATAGGTAGGTCTTTGAACAATATAAAAGTGAGCTTTGTTGCTCCAAACATGCCCTGCTTTTGCCTGAAGAACTGACATAAATAATACATCTAAAAATGATCACAGTTTATCAGCTACACTCTTACATTAAGGAAGCAACCAATCCAGTACAATCTAACTAAATGGTTGGCTTTGTGTGCTTCACTGTATTGGGTCTTTTGTCTTTGCCTGTTATGTTTCCTCATTAGAAAAGACTTTTTCCGTTCTGCTAAACTAGGACATAGGATGCTGCCCACATTAAGGAAATGAAAATTGCTAGCTAACATCAGAAAGTTTCCAAGACCTCATTTGAGAGTCCTGAATTATATGAGATGCTCTTGTGTGAGATCTGTCCTCTGCTGAAGTCTAGTAAGATTTTTTTGATAGTTTTACTAGATGCAAAGTAGGAAGTAGTGTCCTTTCTTACTGTCAGTATAGATAATTAAAAATAAAACCATCTTTAAGTAACATGTTAATAATAGTGGGCAGTATTAGAAATCTGTGGAATTTCTCAAAAAGGGGATATATATTCTGATAGCAAACTGGAATACAGTGCTTTGCCACAAAAATAATTTGCAGTTCATATTGCATCATTTAGAGCAATGAGTCTGAAATATGCCTTTCTGATGTTCGTTTTTTCCTTGTATATATTTTGAACATATTCTTCACATGAAAACATTGTAAGCTGTGTGTTCCAGTTTTGTTTATATTTCTACAAATTTCCAAACTCTTTTATAACTTCTTAGCATCAGTCTTGCAAGGACTTTATGGCTGTCAGCAGTGAAATTTTTGAGAAGCCTTGTCTACTGATGATAAATTGTTTTGTATGTTGGCTGCCATAGTCAGATCTGAGTATTCATTTTGTTGTATATCTAAGTTGGGTCAATGTGTGAAGTATAGGGCAGTGTATTCACTCTGTAAATCCAGGTATTGAGACTTTTAATGAATGTATATGTCGGGTTTGCTGCATGAGCAGTTAAGCTTTTTAGATAAGGCGTACCAGTGCTAGGATAAGCTCAAAAGCTTGAGATCCATTTTAGATAAGAGAAGATGATTATGCTTAAGGGGTTTTTTTCTGGACTGCTTTCTGAAAAATGTTAACCCTTAAACAAGAATCTTGCCTGCATCTAAGGATCACAAATAATATTTTATGTTAATTTTGCTTTTGTTGAAAGATAAATAACTGCTAAGACTTACTCTGTGCCTCCATTTATATCATAAAATTAGTAGCTACAACCTGTAAATTTATAAATATTTTTTGTGTGTAGTAATTCTACAAAAATGCATGCTGTAATAAACTTCTACTAGCCTGCTTAGTCTTCTCTTGTCTAATGCTGCAGACAAAATTCTAGACCTGTTCCAGTGACTTTAAAGGGACATTGATTTCACCCTATTGTTTACCAAAGTGCCAAAGGTACTATGGCTTTAAAATGAATTGTTACAGAAGATTTTGTGCATTTTATAAATTTATGCTTGCTGTTTGGTGGAGGTAAATTGCTTTGTTTCCTGTAGTCTCATCCTATATTGTTTTTCAGTTTTTCAGTAAAAGAAATTAATTCTGTCCTATTAACTCATTTCCTTCATATCCTCCTGGGTGTTGAACGATAGGGCCCAGCAAGCTTTTGGAATTAGTGAAGAATCCCGATGGATGTTTTCTCTACTTCTTAACTATGAAAATGTTCATGTGTAACATGGCTTTGAAATGGATTCTCTTCCTGTAAGAGGTTGTCCTAAAATCTGAGTATGATTTTTTTGAATAACCCTAAAAAGTGCTGTTTGACTGAAGCAGTATATCCTGGTAAATTCAGTAACAAAAATACCAGTGTGAAGCTTATTGCATTATTCCAAGTATACTTTTTTTTTAACTGAGTCTTTGTTTGGCTGACTGGTGAATTCTCCAGATACTGGCTAATCGGTAAATTGAATATCAAAATTAGTTGCTTTAATCCTCGATGTGCTCAATGTTGCAGCCAGAAGTATGAGCATTGTTTTCAAATTCTATTTATTATTATTTTGTATCAGTTTTATTTTCTTGGAGTGCTAAAATTATGTTTGAGCATTGTCTTCTGACTCCTTTTTTTAGCAGTTTCAGATAAGCAGACACTACAGCTGTGCTTGACAATTTGTTGCTGTCTTTATTCTTGATTAGAAGATTGTGTTCCCTGTATATTGTAGTTGACTGTAACTTTCTATAACTCTTAGGGAGGTCCATAAGTGAATTGGGATCCCCTGAACACCCTTGTAAAAGACCTCTGAGAAGACTGATCTAACCAATCCAAATGAAAGCTTCAGCAAAAGCTGATGAAGATTTCCATGGCCATTAAATAGCTATAGAGATTGTCACTATTTTAGGACTGAATTTGTCCACTGAGGTTTTTCTAGCCTTTTCATAGGTGATCTTTTATTACTCACTGTCATTTACCAAAGTATTTTTGTTCTTTTTGTAAGGAAGCTTTATAATTTTAATCACTTGTGCATGTAAGAAGAATAGGATGGAAGGAAGTTGGAGCTGTATTTGGAGATGGACATAGATTAAATGTATTCACTGCACAAAATTATGAAGAAATTTGAATTCTTCAAATATAACAGAATGTGTTGGAGAAGCTTCAGTTGCTGGAGATGATGTGATTTAAAATCCTGTAATAAAGTTTCTGTTACAGTGTAATCACTTCACAAGCTTTGAAGCACATTTGCTTCTTTCAAAGACATTATTTTGTCAAAAAAAAAATTTGTACGTGAAAATGAGAACACAGAGCATTTCTGTACAGATCCCTTCATTAATGAAATATATTGCTGCTTTGTATTTTGCTAATAATAGAAAGATAAATTCCAGGTTTGTGTGCAGTATGAATGTAGATATTACAAGACAGACACAAAATATAGCTGAATGAGAGAACACCCATGGTAGCAGAATTGTAACTTATTGCTAGGTACATATCATCGTTTAACCCCAGCAGGCAACTCAGCCCCACGCAGCCACTCGCTCACTCCCCCCGGTGGGATGGGGGAGAGAATCAGAAAAGTAAAAGTGAAAAAACTTGTGGGTTGAGATAAAGACAGTTTAATAGGTAAAGCAAAAGCCACACACACAAGCAAAGCAAAGCAAGGAATTCACTCACTCCTTCCCATGGGCAGGCAAGTGCTCAGCCATCTCCAGGGAAGCAGGGCTCCATCACATGTAACAGAGACTTGGGAAGACAAATGCCATCACTCTGAATGTCCCCCCCCTCCCCTTCCTTCTTCTTCACCCAGCTTTAAATACTGAGCATCACATCCTATGGTATGGAATACCCCTTTGGTCAGTTGGGGTCAGCTGTCTCAGCTGCACCCCCTCCCAGCTTCTTGAGCACCCTGAGCCTCCTCGATGGTGGAGGGCGGGGGTGGTGAGGAGCAGAAAAGGCCTTGACTCTGTGTAAGCCCTGGTCAGCAACAACTAAAACATCCCTGTGTTACCAACACTGTTCTCAGCACAAATCCAAAACACAGCCCTATACTAGCGACTATGAAAAAAATTAACTCTACCCCAGCACAGTACATTTTCTCAAAAATAAAGAAACATTTGTTTCCACTGTTCTACACAGCTAATCAGAATGTGGATTCATTTTGTTAGAGCAAGAAGACCAATTCAGCTCCACCCTCCACCAAAAAAAGTAATCTTTTTTTTTTTGTTGAGCATTGCAACAGCAGTGCTCCATGGTGGTCCTTCCCCTGACTCGTCTTTGCATCTCACATGCCCTCTGAAGAGTGAGACGTGGGAGCCTGTCTTGAGGCAGGTCCCTTGCCCCATACCCTCTGAGACACAGAAGACAAATTATGTTCAGGCGACATCAGCTTGTAGAAATAGATCTTTTCACGAGTGAAACTGTAATGTTACAAGCAATGGATCACCATTTAGTAACTGTCAGTGATGCTTCCTCTGGAAGATTGTCGTCCAAGATATTCTAAGCAAGGGGAAATCTAGTTCTACCTCCTAAATATCACCTGTATCAGAGTACCCTGAAATGCTGAGCAGTAAATCAGTGTTGTTATTTCCTCATCCAGCTCATTCTTTGCAAAACTTTTTGTTCCACTTCAATGTTATCTACAGGGTTATATTCCCTTCACACAAAGACAAGAGTGATTTTGAATTAAATTCCTGTGCAGTAGTCAAGTGCTTGTTTCCTTTGCTAATAAAATTTCATCAGCAAGTAGAAAAGAAAATCTGGCATTGCTGTTTTTTGATTTTTTTAATCCAAAAGCCTAGTCTTGTAGCAACATGTTGTTTAAACAGAAACCTATGGCATAACAATTAGCAGAGTAGCATGTGTATCATAAATAAAACTGTGTATAACAACTTTATGCCAGTTAAAGAGGTGCCACATATCATGCCTAGCCCACTGCTAAGAGGTGAAGAGATTTCTGTACAAGAGAAGGGGACAGCTGGCAGGGCTTTTCAAAAGATCTTGTAATCAGTCTGCTGCTTAAAATTCAGGAAGCTTCAATTTGTGGACTGTCTAGACCCTTTGTAAGGTTTATGCAAGTTATTGCAAAGGAAATGGTGTTTGAAAATTGATGGTCAGGGGTAAATGGTCTGGGATTTTTTTTGTTCTTATGTTCTCTCTTACAGTTACCAATTACTGCGAGGTTGCTTTCTTTTTGCTACTATTCCTGTTTATAGTCAGTTACAGAATTCAGCGCAGTGATTCTTAAATCTTTCTGTTGGTATGTTGCACCAACATTAATAGTTGCATCCTACTTTTTTAATCCAGGGAGAGGCGAATGTGAAATAGCAGATGTTGAGCTTGATTTTTCTATTTCAGTATCCTGTCATTCCAAAAAAAAGATACAAATGCTCTAATTTTTTTTTTTTGGGGGGGGGGGGTGGATTTTCATGTTCAGTTTCTGAGGAAGTTTGTGAGAGACTTCACTAGAAAGAAAACCTGCAGTATTAAACTGTAGCAGAGAAAAAAAGATTGAAAACGTCAAGAGCTTGTTATTTAGACACCTCAAGGCTTTTGTAGGAAGGCTCATAAGAAATGTTGCCACCCTAAAATTTAAAATGGCCTTACTGTCTTCATAAATAACTTTCGGCGAGAATTAAGTAGGATGCAATGTGCTGCTTATACAACACAGAGAATTCATGTCTGGCATAAAACAAAATCTGAATGTTGCGATAGGTGTTCAGGGAATGTAGTTTGCTCTGTGTGAAAGGAAATACTTATGGAAGTGTATATGAAATTACTACTTATTACAGAAACATGCATGTGTGCATAGGGGATTTTTCACTGAGAAATAAAAAATAAGCAATAATTTATGCTCTGTTCATCAGACAGAAAAGATTTGGATAACAGCAGCTTACATCAAGTATCTGGAAAGAGGATTTATTTAGGTATTGGTATACTGAAAGATGACCCTTTTGAAACCATCCATGTTCAGCACTTTCAGACTGAGGCATCTAATGGTTGATATGATATGAGGAAATCAAGCTTTTGCACACTTTGGATGACTTTGGATATAACTGAATAAAATACCAAGGAAAGAATGTAGTGCTTATTGCTGACAGCTGCTATCACAGAACCATAATTTATAATAAAATTTATGATAAATTTTCTGATAAAATACAATAAAAAATAAGAGCTGAGGAGAAATTGGTTAATCAAATTGAGCATCTAGATATTTTTTGTCAGAAAAGCAATATATGGAATAGTTGGATTGCATTTTGTTAATGCAGATCCACCTAGATTTTTTTTAAACAGCACAGGATCAAATTTCAATGTCATGCTCTAAAGGCTGCATGAAAAGAAGAAACAAAAGGGACTTTTTTTTTCTATTCCTACATGAAGACTCTGAAACACTTCTGTATTTTGGTGGTTTATTGTTTTAATTTTGCATTACAATGTCTACTACAGATGGCTTACAAACTGCAAGTTTTACTGAGTCAGAGGAACTGTGTAATTAAAATGGAGAAAAAAATCTTGTTGTTGATGACTTCTGAAGTCTTAACCTTAAATATTTTTTTTCTTTTCAAAATGTCATTTACAACTTTAGAGAAAATCTCCAGAAAGGCAATACAAGTTCTGTAAGAAATCAAACAGATTTGGCAGATTTGTGGTAATGGAAAATCTACCATCGTTTCCCTGATTTTTTTTAAGTAAAAACATACATATTTCTGTGATTAGTTTGTTTGCATTTTCACAGAATCACAGAATCACAGAATGGCAAGGGTTGGAAGGGACCTCGGGAGATCATCCAGTCCAACCCTCCTGCTAAAGCAGGTTCTCCTAGAGCATGTTACACAGGACATCGTCCAGGCGGGCTTTGAATATCTCCAGAGAAGGAGACTCCACAGCCCCCCTGGGCAGTCTGCTCCAGTGCTCTGTCACCCTCCAAGTAAAGAAGTTTTTCCTCATATTCAACTGAAACCTCTTATGTTTCAGTTTGTGCCCATTGCCCCTTGTCCTGTCGCTGGGCACAACTGCAAAGAGTCTGGCTCTGTCCTCGTGACATCCACCATTAAGATATTTGTACGTGTTTATGGGGTCCCCTCTCAGTCTTCTCTTCTTCAGTTTAAACAAGCCCAGCTCTCTCAGCCTTTCCTCATAGGGGAGATGATCCAGTCCCCTTATCATCCTTGTTGCTCTCCTCTGGACTCTTTCTAGGAGTTCCTCATCTTTCTTGAACTGGGGAGCCCAGAACTGGACACAGTACTCCAGGTGGGGTCTCACCAGGGCAGAGTAGAGGGGG
>NW_009260592.1:118535-123509 GCF_000687185.1 Egretta garzetta | reverse complement strand
CTTCTGTCACCAGGGCACCCATTTTGTTCAGCAGCAGTCCCACGTTTCCCCTAGTCTTCCGTTTGCTGCTGATATACTTGAAGAAGCCATTCTTGTTGTCCTTGATATACTTTGCCAGACTTAGTTCCAGGTGAACCTTGGCCTTTCTAGTTGCTTCCCTGCATGCTCTGGCAGCATTCCTGTATGCCTCCCAAGTGGCCTCACCCTCTTTCCACATTCCATAGAGCTTTCTCTTTTCTTTGAGTTTCACTAGAAGCTCCTTGTTCATCCATGCAGGCCTCCTGCCTCGTTTGCTTGATTTCCTACTCACGGGGATGCACCGATCCTGAGCATGGAGGAAGAGCTGCTTAAATAGCAGCCAGCTCTCTTGGACTCCCCTACCTTCAAGAGCCTTAGCCCATGGAATTCTTCCAAGTAGGTCCCTGAAGAGGCCAAAGTTAGCTCTCCTTTTAAGCTTTCCTTTTAAGGAAAGAAAATGTATATGATTTTTTCAAGTAATCCTGGAACTGCATAAGAAGTGAATTTGAAGATTCAATTCTGATGAAGTTAAGATTGTTCAGTAGTGATCTTACTAGGTATAAAAAATTAAGCAACAGTGATGAAATCTGCTTACCTTTCCCCTAAGTTTCTCAGATATGTTCTTCTTTGAAACCATTCACCTGTTGTTATTTTCCTTCAGTGTAAGTGAAAGTTGTACTTTAAACACTGTTTAGAGATGGAGTCTATTTATGTAATCAATAATTAAACTGAGTTTAAGAAACTCGGCCAAGATGCTTTAAATAGGTGGCCTGATTGTTCTGAGCAAGATGATCACCCAGTTGCTCCATCCAGATAAGGCACCTTTTGAAAACTGGGACAATCATTTAATTGTCTAAATATAGTTTTAGGTTCCTAATTTTAGGGCAACTTATTTTAAAGCAATTCATCTCACTAGGTGAATCTGTCTTCTACTGTAATAAGACACAAACTATGCCTCAATCGTGGAAACAGAGGGTACTTGCAGATTCATAAATCCAGGGTGTCCTGTTTATTTCTTGATTTTGGGGTGAGAGGTAGGCATGTCCCAGCCCCATGACAAGGATGCTGTGAGCACCCTGCCCAGATGAAAGGATGTCATATTCCACAGGTGCCCAACTGAAGGGTCATGGTTGGGCATACCATAATGTGCATCAAGGTGAATACAGATAGAGGCATAGTTGATTTATCTGGGTTAAATACCTCTTTTGAGTCATAGTTGTGATGGTTCTTACCTCAATTCTCTTCTATCTGATGAATAAAAGCCAAGAACTTTCTCGCTTCTGCCACAGCGTGTGTTGGAAATCTGTGTTACTATTGTATTAATAAAATTTGAGATATTGTGTAGCCACCACAGTTAATGACTGAAAGGAAGGTCATGCTTATGTAATACTACTAAGGAATTTGTGTAAAATTTATTTAAAGACATTTTTGAAAAAGCGTGTGTCCAAAACAGTAGTAAGTCTTCTATAAGCATATCTAGCAGCCAGAAACACTGTGTAACTCTCATTGTGTTCATCTTTTGATAGCTGTTAGCAGACAAATCTATGCAGTTGCTCTAGAATGTATGAGCAGAGAAAACTGTAACTTGGAACTAGCAAATCCCGGGAACAATGAGGCCTTGATAGGAAACTTAAAATCTGTAGATTGATGTTGTTATTTATAAAGCTGTGTTCCAGAAGTGAAAATACATTGAGTTATAAACAGTTTGTAAATGCTGTTCAAAACAGGATTGGACCTCCGCCTCTGATGAACACTCTTCCCATGTTTTCTACTCCATTTTCTGCTGTATAGTGCTGGGGTAGACACCTATTTTAATGATAAGAGTAGGTGTTCTGCACAAAAGGGCCTTCTGTATGCTGTTAAATCAGGTTGTGTCGTGCATCACTGTAATTTGCTTTAGATTTATGCTGAATGACAAGAATAATTTCAGATGTGTTGTTCGATATCCCATGACTATGTTTACACAAAGCTGCCAAAATATAGCATGTTCTTTTACAGACATTTTGTTATATTTTCCCTAACAGAGTAATAGTTTATGCATTCACAGTAGGAGTAGAATGAAAAATTAAATGCATACAATTGTCTGTTATCTCAGCGCTGCAAGTATCATTGTTAAAATTAAAAAATACGCTATTTTTACAGGTATAACATTAATATTTCAACAGCAATATTTTACTGATTCTCTAGCTCTTTATGTATGTGAAATGACAGGATCCTGTCTTTTTACCATCAGAACAGCTACTAGTTTGTACTAGAGAGGAGTTGTACTCTCCTACTAGAGGACTCTTCAGATCTAGATAGCAACTGCTTTGATTTAACTAACAGAAGGCAATCATTGTGCTTGCAGCTTGTTTACTTCCTCAGGACTTTAATTTAACCTTCCAGTCCAAATATGTCTGTAAACCTCAGCAGTATGTTCAGCACATGTGTTACTGCCAGCTCTACATAGTTTCAGTTTCCAAAATGCGAAGGAGATCTGTAATACCAAAAGGAGGAGCAATGCTCTCCTTTTTTTTCCCTACTACTTCTGTAAAAAAAAGAAGTTGTAAAAAAAGAAAATGTTTTCTCTGCATGGAATTCACACCAGAAGGGCCAACACAACCTTGTATCTGTTGTTTAGGCATTGCATCAAGGCTCTAGGAGAGTCACAGAAGTTTCAGCAGGCCTCTGTGAATGAATTTTCCTCCTCTTTGTTTGAGATACTGGTTCCAATAAAGATGAATGGTTATTAATACTTGCTTTATTGTTAGGTCTAGTGACACTAATAGCTGTGCCTGGATGCTCTACTCTGCATGTTTATTTTTGGCGTAAAGCTTCATTTGCCAACTTAGCTATAATGCTCACATCATTCTCTTAAATGCCTGAATAAATAATGTGTGTGTTTTATTAAATGCAAAAATCAAAATAAAAATGAAGATAGGCTTGTAACATGGCACTTACTTCTTATATACTAGTTTAGGGGTGGGTATAAATATTAAAGCACTGAGATGATTGTGGTTCAAGTACTTTGAGTAATATTTATTCTAGTGGCCTGTCTCTG
The DNA here is from genome assembly GCF_000687185.1 of Egretta garzetta. Classification (NCBI taxonomy): domain Eukaryota; kingdom Metazoa; phylum Chordata; class Aves; order Pelecaniformes; family Ardeidae; genus Egretta; species Egretta garzetta. The sequence continues at coordinate 120,451 of NW_009260592.1, read as the reverse complement.
AATTGATCTTGATAATTAACTTATTTTAATGGGAATAGTACTTTATGATAAGTCAGTGAAGTAGTTGGCATGATGTTCAAGAGATCTTCATACAAACTGTGTTTACAGGTGCTCCTTAAACAGTAAGTATGATTCTCCTAACAGAAGTTTCCAAGAAGGTAATAGTATCTAGAGCTGCCAGTTTAGATGTATATTCCAAAAGCTTAAAGGCTCAATTACTCCATAGAAGTAACTGCAGGGATTAACCAAATTGCATAACAAAAAATGCTTGAATAATTTCAAATCCATCATAACAAGAAACTGAAATATGTTATATAAGATGCTTGGAAAGAAAGGGGATATGTGCATAATACCCATGTACAACATCTAGCACAACGGATATTCAGTTCTGTGTGGCCTAATTCAACCTGATTAAAACAGTGTGAATCAGTAACAAAATAATCATTATTCTAGTTCTGTGAAGTGTGTACAAGAATAAAAAGAAAAGATATCAGATCATTTTCTTCTCCTTTATCTGTTTTTCTGAGTTTTGTTTTTCACTTCTTCCACAAAGCCTTTATCTCCTGACATAAACAAGACTAAAATCTGCTGAAGTAAAAATATTTCAGTGAGACAAATTGTTTAACTTACCATGTATCAAGACATTTTATACATTTATTTTTCTTAAGGTACTCTGGTTATGTCCTCAAATTGTCCTTTTACTTAAATCACATTAACAATGCATTTAACTAATATTAAATGATGTTTGTCATTAACAGGTTACTGAGGTTACTAGTTTTGTAACTCTCAAGGAATCTCTAAATAGAAGTTTAGTAAACACTCTAAACAATGTTCTTTAATTAATTTGGCAATTAATGAAGCGTATAAAAAGGATATGGTTCCTTGAACAATCAGATAAAATAAATATACACGGTAAAACTTTAAATTCATTCCGAGTAACTAATGTTTTTTATTGTTTCTTTGGAATAGTTTTAGGTCTGTGAAAGTCAGATATTGTCAGATTGCTTTGATATTCTTTGAATAAAACTGCTTCTCCAGAAAAGAAAAATGCAGGCTGAACCTACTTAGACTGTAGTGAAGTGCCCATGTACAAGGATGGGCTTTGTGTTACATAGAGTGGTGAATTAATCCAGCCATATCAGTGCTAGTACTGTCTCTTAGTTAACTTCTGTCTGGAGCTGGGCTGTAATAGTTACACACTGATAAATACCCTCTCGTAGCCATTGCACTCAGTGTCTTATACCTACTCCCTTAATTTCCGGGCCATTTACCCCAGCCATATCAGTGCTAGTACTGTCTCTTAGTTAACTTCTGTCTGGAGCTGGGCTGTAATAGTTACACACTGATAAATACCCTCTCGTAGCCATTGCACTCAGTGTCTTATACCTACTCCCTTAATTTCCGGGCCATAAGATTAGCTGTTTTGGAAAAAAAAGTCCACATAGGTAGCCTGTAAGTGGTGGAGAGTTTATCACATTGGTAATCCATTTAAATTGTTATTGTTCTCACTTCAAATTTCTGTCTAATTTTCAGTTTGAAGAGTTAATTGCAGCTGTAGGATGCGGCATCTTCTTACTCCTTTTTATGGCAGATTTTAAAAAATCAAGTTGATTGAATTCCTTTGCCTTCTGTTGTAGGATATATTTTAGGCTTGTATATGTTTCTGTTGTGCCCTCTCTTGTTTTCAATGCCAATTTCAATTTGTAGATGTTCAAACTTGGGTATGTTATTCTAGAAGATATCTCAGTAACAACCTGTACAGAACTTCAGGAGAGCCCTTAACAGCAGTCTGTGTAGGCAGCAAGAAAAGAAATTCCTTTTGGGCAAGCACAAGCTGTATTCTTCCAGTGGTTTTCTAGATCCACATTTACCCTGTGGTTATGAAGGTATCCCGGCATCCAATACTTGAAGAATTT
>NW_009260592.1:111510-118470 GCF_000687185.1 Egretta garzetta | reverse complement strand
TCTGATGATGTGAATGGCCTCATCAAAGGGGCAACATCACATGGCTTAAATGAAATGCATAATTCCTTGGTTCTGTGCACTTGACTTCTTGCTTACTAGTCATAAGGAATAGTTTCCAGTACAGCTGCTCCAGATGGTGTTTGTAAGCGCTGAAGCAAGACCTTGTGTCCATGCATATTAGTTGCTCAGCTCCTAGCTCCCAGTTATCCCAAGTGTTTCCATCTGGGACCAGAAAAATTGTCTCCTTTCCTGTCTCCTTCTTTATGCTTCAGCAATGTCTTCAAGCTAACTTTTCCAGGCCAGCATATGCGAAGACTTATTTATATTTCAGTGTGCACAACACAACATCTTTCAACTCTTGAGAAGAGTAGTGAACTCAGAGCAATTCTCAAAGATTTGTTGTCTGTGCGCAGCCTTGTTAGCACCTTTGAACCTTCCTCTGAACTGTACCTTATTGCATCTGAACAAAAGAAAACAGTACTAGTGCCAGCTCACACATTCAGGTTCATAACTAACAAGCATCATTTGCTGTCTGTGAGCATCTCATCTTTAGGTTATTGGCTCACTGTTTTAACCTCTAGTAACTTTTCTGTATGCTATCCAATTTTTCCACATGCATTTTTATTTGTGGCTAACAGACTTGGACCTTCTGATGACTCACCAGTGACTTGTGCAAAGGCAGTCACCTAGTCAAGTTCAAACAGTGCTGTGCAGAGCTTCACAATTTTATCACAGCTGAGTAGGTTGGCAATAGTACAAAGTTGTGGTAGGCAAGTACAAGAAATTTTAATGCATATTAGAGAAACTAAATTCAGCTAACCAGACAAGTTGTGACGAGTTCCATTCGTGAAGCACTCAAATTCTAAAATAGTAGACTGGATAATTATCTTAGGCAGGAGTATGATAAACTCATAGAATCATTGACCTGGCTGTGTTTGTAGCATGTGTAATGTTTGGATACAGTAAACATTAAAAACCTGATGCTTAATTTTCTCAAGTATGGCCTATGTGTAATAAGTCAGTAAATTAGATAAGAAATTTAACTTGACTGTGTTTTTTACTGTGAGATCATTCAGGATTAAGAAAATACTGTAGTAATACTATTGTAGCCATCATTACCTAAAGATAGAAACAATGTGAGATTGATAGAAGTTAGAATGTGTACATGTATTTGATTAAACAAATCAAATAAAGCATATTTGATTAGGCAAACTGCTAGTGTGGAAAAAACAAAATTTAAAGGGTCAAAAAGTCTTTTCAGGTCTGAAAAACAGTAGCTTTCATCAATAAACATAACCTCAGAACAAGTATTGATAACTCAAATAGAGAGGGAAACAGAATTAGAGTGTAAGGAGCATATCTTCTCTGAGAACCAGGACAACAATAGTGGACAAGGGAAAACCAACAGACGTCATCTATCTGGGCTTCTGCAAAGCCTTTGACACCATGGTCCCCCACAACATCCTTCTCTCTAAATTGGAGAGCTATGGATTTGATGGGTGGACTGTCTGGTGGATAAGGAACTGGCTGGATGGTCACATCCAGAGGATAGTGGTCAATGGCTCGATGTCCAGATGGAGACCAGTGACGAGTGGTGTCCCTCAGGGGTCCGTACTGGGACCAGTGCTGTTTAATGTTTTCATCAATGACCTAGACAGCGAGATCAAGTGTACCCTCAGCAAGTTTGCAGATGACACCAAGCTGAGTGGTGCAGTTGACATACCAGAAGGACGGGATTTCATCCAGAGAGACCTGGACAGGCTGGAGAGGTGGGCCTGTGTGAACCTCATGAGGTTCAACAAGGCCAAGTGCAAGGTCCTGCACCTGGGTTCTGCCCCTCTGCTCTGCTCTGGTGAGACCTCCCCTGGAGCACTGCGTCCAGCTCTGGAGCCCTCACCACAAGAAAGACATGGAACTGTTGGAGCGGGGCCAGAGGAGGGATACTAAAATGATCCAAGGGCTGGAGCACCTCTCCTGTGAGGACAGGCTGAGAGAGTTGGGGTTGTCCAGCCTGGAGAAGAGAAGGCTGTGGGGAGACCTGATTGCGACCTTCAGTACTTAAAAGGGGCCTATAGGAAAGATGGGGAAAATCTTTGTGCCAGCTGTGACAGGACAAGGGGTAATGACTTTAAACTAAACCAGGGTAGGTTTAGACTAGATATAAGGAAGAAATTCTTTACAAAGAGGGTGGTGAAACACTGGCACAGGTTGCCCAGAGAGGTAGTGGAGGCCCCATCCCTGGAAACATTCGAGGCCAGGTTGGATGGGGCTCTGAGCAGCCTGATCTGGTTAGCGGTGTCCCTGCTGACTGCAGGGGGGTTGGACTAGATGACCCCGAGGGGTCCTTTCCAACCCAAAACATTCTATGATTCTAAGACAGGTAATTTAATCTCTCTGGAACATGGAAGAGGCTAACTAGATGTTAGTGTGCAAATGTCTGTTGAAAATAATCTGATTTTCACTTTCACTCACAATTGTTTATTCATTTATTGTTGTCTCTTTACAGCCCCATATACAAAAAGTAGTGTCCTGTCAGTAATTGCCTTAGAAGCCTTGCTCTGCAAAGCACTTAATCACAGAAGATGAACAACTCCACTGCCTAAAGCTACTTCTAAATGATACAGAATTTAAAAAAAACCTGCACTGTTAGCTTTAAACAAAAGTTCTCTAGAAGAAGAATGAAAATGTCCTTCAGTTGTTTCCCCTTGAGCAATTTATCCAACGCAAATGCAGCAGAGAGGGTCTGAACAGAGGATGGGGCAGTAAGTAACTACAGTGAGCTGTTTAGGCTGCTTTCCTTTGTTTTGAAGTTTTGGCTTGCCTTTGGATTTTTCTGAAGTGTTGTACAGGGAGAAATTTAGAGTGCAGGGAGTTCAGACTGAATTATTGATTTGTATGGATATTTAAGCCATCGGCATTGGCACCTCTGCCCTATTATGATTTATGTTTCAAGCTTAGGTTTGCCAGACACCTGAAAAGATGCCCTTTTGTGTTCATCATACCAGTCAACCAAAACAGAGTGCTCAAAGGCATACAAACCCCAGTGGGTCTTATGGCCTGATTTGGAAGAACTTCTAGTTTAGCTAGTAAAGATTTTTGGTAGGATTTTTCCTACATTTTAAAATTGGACTTGAATTTGTTTTCTGAGTTCACTTTTGAGACTGCATAAACAGTCATCAATTTAGTCTGCAGAAATTAGGCTAGATAAATTCTGTTCAAAGCAACAAAGCACCTGCAGACTTTCCCATAGCGATGACACTCATTTCAGTCTCTCTACTCAATATAGCTGTCAAGTTTTTATGAAATTTTCAGGAAGCCAGTATACCTGAGGTCACAACCCTTGTGTCAGATTTGGTTACAACTAACTAATGGGTTCAAAAGCTGTTGACCTGACAGACAGATAGACAAGGCACTCCCATAAGCTGCATTTCTGCTGGAAATCAGGCTAAACCCACTTTTTTTTTTTTTTCCAGCAGCAACCAAGAAGTATTTATTTATTTTTGATACATTTCTGTGCAAAACAGGATCTGTATTCATTCTTTCTAACTTTTGGGGTGTATGATTCTGATTATATAGTATAACTGAATGCTTAAAGTTGTCTTTTAGAGCTGAAAATTTTTGTAGATTTAATTACGAACAGCTTACGAATAGCATGGAACAGATCACGAAGAGGCAGCTTTGAAGACAACAAAGGAGGATACTCTTTCAAAAAGCGAGGTATGCAAATGTGCATTAGACCATAGACCAAATGAGGTCTTCCTCGGGTGAAAATTTGGCTTCTTGAGCCTCCCACAACACTGTTCCCCTTCTGAGGTACTATTTGAGGTACTGTTCATGTAAGAGAACAGTGAAGGAGTTACCTCTGCAAAGGGACTACAGTTTTATCCACCTTTACATTAAGCGTACAAGGACAGAAAGAAATTTTTTCCCCTCCTAACCAGTCTGTGTAACATCTAATGTAATATGTATTCTAATAACTGCATATTTCAGTATCTTATAGTAAGGAAGTACTGAAAAAGATTATCATTATCCAGTGGAGCAGGTAGTCACTGCTATGTTACAAGTGCATTCTGGAATGGGATCTCCATAGTTTATGGCAAGAGTGAATAACCTTTCTCATTTTAAGAGAACTTGTGGATGGATTCGGTGGGCCACACACTGATAATATATCTGTCTTGTTTCCCAAGTCTCCATTGCACAGGGCTCTCCATCTTACACAATTTTCTGCACCATCTTGCGCTATTTAATGCCCAGCCGTATCACAGGGCATATTACTCCTCAGGCCAGCATCTCATGCTGCTAGGTGTTTCTGTAGTCCTCCATACTGCACAGCACTGTGCTGCATAGAACATCCCATCCCAGACTATACAGGTTATTTCTCATCCTTAGTACCACAATGCAGCAAAGCACTCCCCTGAAAATGGCATGTCCATGCTTATGGATGGCTTTTCCCTGACTCTGCTTTCATACTAATTTTGACTTAGATGGGGAAAGAGAGTCCATGGCATTCTTCTATTTTAACTCTTGGTTCGTAGAAGAATGTAGCTCTATGAGGCATTTAGATTCTTTTTCTGCTGTCATTTCAGGCCAATTTATTGGCACAATTATTGTGCACTAGTAGTAAGTAAACTACAAATTAACTTGGAATTGTGTTTGCATTGACAAAGCATACACAGGTATCTTAAGACTTTAGTATTTCTGTTTAAAAAGTGAAATATATGGAAAACTTTCTCTAATCTTTACTTAACTTCAAGGCCTTTCAAAAACTCCACCTTTGGTCATTAATCTTTGCTGGGTTAATATTTATATGAAATACAGTTTTATGTATTTTTTCTAAGTTTTATTTCAGGCAGTTATCTTTGCAAGATAATAATGTGAAGTATAGAACTGATTTTTTTCTTGTTCATTGTTCCCATTAACTGTGGACATTTTTGACCTTAAAAAGCATTCTAAGTTGGTCAGTTTAAAATGAACGGGTTTGCAAGGTTTTTTCCATAGTCTAGCATCTTGGGGCAAATGTTATATGTGCTTTATTTAGTTTTATCACTGTTCTGGTCATACTCCAAGATTTTAGTCTGAACCTCCTTTTAATCATAGCATACATACAGAATATTTTCTTCTTACTGTCTATGTCCACTAGTTCTAGGTCTTTCACATCATTACAGGTAAACAGAATTATAGAATCGTTTAGGTTGGAAAAGACCTTTAAGATCATCAAGTCCAACTGTTAACCCAACACTGCCATTCCACCATTAAACCACGTCCCTAAGCACCATATCCACACGGCTTTTAAATACCTCCAGGGATGGGGACTCAACCACTTGCCTGGGCAGCCATCAATGCTTGGCAACCCTTTCGGTGAAGAAATTTTTCCTAATGTCCAATTTAAACTGCCCCTACTACAACTTGAGGCCATTTCCTCTTGTCCTATCGCTTGTTGCTTGGGAGAAGAGACTGACACCCACCTTGCTAAAACCTCCTTTCAGGTAGTTGTGGAGAGCGATAAGGTTTCCCCACAGCCTTCTTTTTTCCAGGCTAAACAAATCTTACATTAAGTATCATGTTATTCATTGGTGCATGTGTTCTCCCTGAATGTGGGACTGAATCAAATATTTTCATGTAGTCCAGCCAAACTGTATCAGAATCCTTGTTAGTTAATATACTTTATAGGCTTTTCAAGCAGAAGTTGATCCTCTGTTCCTCTCTTGTTTTTTAAATGTATTTCTATAGTCCAACTAGTGAAATATCAGGGGTTACCATCAGGTGATACAGCCAGTATTAGCAGTTCCCAAATGACTTGGGAAGATGGCAGCTTTTGAAGGCACTTACCTTTCTTTCATTTCTTAGGAGTAATAGTTTTGCTTTCAAGGTTTTACTATCACTATTTGGCAATCTTTTACTCCTGTTGCTGTCCGTGATGTCTACGTGTCCTTTCTCAATTCTGTCTGTAGCATAATTCTGCAAGAACAACATCCTGATTTATGCTTGTAAACCTCTCAAACACTGAAGCTCTGGCTCTAGTTTGAACATGTAGATACTGCTTAATTGCAAATGAAACAATATTGCCTGTTTAAATTATTGTGCATTAACTTCTTGCATGAGGAAGTTGCTCTGATTTTAGCTTTGCAGTACTAAATGATGCCATGTGCCTAGATAGGTCTTTTGAGAAGGGGAGCAAAGCTGGAGAAAAGACAACTCTTCCTCTGATCCACTAAGCAAATTACTCTTAACTGGTGTCTAGATTGCACATTAGAATAATTTTGATCTTTCTAATTGCAGTTGGCTCTGAGATTCTCCTGTCTGTGCATCTTACCATGATTACAAACCTGTCTCAGAACCAACCATTACCGTTGAGTCCTCAGCCATTTTGCCTTTAGGTCCCTCATTTACTTAATTGGCTCATGCAAGATGTTTAACTTGCAGTCAATGAGACAGGCAGCTCCTCTGTACACATTGTGTGTTTCCTTTCCGATCAGTGCTCATTAAAACCAGTCAGCAAAAGCCTGCTTTCCCCACCTCCTACCCTTTTGGTTTTCTGCTACCTTTTAATTATGATTTGTTCCTTACATAGAATCACAGAATCATAGAACCATTCAGGTTGGAAAAGACCTTTAAGACCATTAAGTCCAACTGTTAACCTAGCACTGCCTTGTCCACATGGCTGGGTTGGACTAGGTTGTTATTGTCACAGTATATTAGTGTTTCCTAATTTCTGCTGAAGTAATCTGTGCGAGGTATTAAGCTCAGACTACGTTCCTTGCTTTCTGTGCCAAATTATTTTCCACTTTTTGCCAAAGAAAGGTGTTGTGAGGCTTCCTTCATTCTGAAATGACCTAGCTGTAATCAACTCTCAATTACCTTTTGCCATTCTGTTCTGGTGCGGGTTGTCTGTGCTGTAAGTGTCAACAGTCTGGGTTAAACAGTGTCATTGATTAGCTGTAATACAGTGCTGCTCTAACA
>NW_009260592.1:110458-111475 GCF_000687185.1 Egretta garzetta | reverse complement strand
CCAGTTGTTACTGTCTGGAACTAGCTTCTATAGATGCTAGAGAAGCTAGAAGCTAGTGTCAGCCAGACCTACACTGGTTGCTTGTCAGTATAGCCTAGTTGCCTCTGCAATAAGTTTCAGTACACAATGAAGATTTCTGGACCCATCTCAAGCCCAGTATGGAGAAAATCAAGCTGGAGTAATAAGTGCAGATGTAAGTGCTACAAAAGCCACACAGTTATCGACACTTAGGGTTGCACAAGAGCTGACGTTTGGACACGGTGATAAATCAAAACTGTCTCCATGCATTTCTGTCACAGCAGGCCAGAATTTGTAAGCCCTCTTGACACCTGGTATTCTGGAATCATAGAATCACTTTGGTTGGAAAAGACCTTTAAGATCATCGAGTCCAACCTAACCCTGCCATGCCACCACTAAACCATGTCCTTAAGCACCTCATCTATCCTTCTTTTAAATACCTCTAGGGATGGGGACTCTACCACCTCCCTGGGCAGCCCATTTCAGAGCTGACAACCCTTTCTATGAAGAAGTTTTTCCTAATGTCTAGCCTAAACCTGCCCTGGCGCAACTTCAAACCATTCCCCCTGTTCCTATCGTCCGTTACCAGGGAGAAGAGGCCGACCCCCACCTCGCTACAGCCTCCTGTCAGGCAGTTGTAGAGGGCGATCAGGTCTCCCCTCAGCCTCCTCTTCTCCAGACTAAACAACCCCAGTTCCCTCAGCCACTCCTCATAAGCCTTATGCTCCAGACCCCTCACCAGCTTGGTTGCTCTCCTCTGGGCATGTTCCAGCAATGCAACATCTTTCTTGTAGTGAGGGGCCCAAAACTGAACACAGGATTCGAGGTGCGGCCTCACCAGCACCGAGCCGAGTACCGGGCCCCGTCCCCTTCCCTACCCCTGCTGGCCACACTATTCCTGATACAAGCCAGGATGTGCCATTGGCCTTCTGGGCCATCTGGGCACACTGCTGACTCATATTCAGCCGGCTGTCAATGAGTACCCCCAGGTCCTTTTCC
>NW_009260592.1:104208-109467 GCF_000687185.1 Egretta garzetta | reverse complement strand
TCTCAGCCTTTTCCTCATCTTTAGTGGTAATGTTCCCCCTTTCATCCACTAGAGGATGGAGGTTCTCCCTGGCTCTCTTTTTGCTGTTAACGCATTTATAAAAACTTATCCCTTACAACAGTGGCCAGGTTGAGTTCTAGTTGGGCTTTTGCTTTTCTAATTCCCTCTCTGCATGACCTGACAAGATCCCTGTACTCTTCTTGGGTTGCCTGCCCCTTCTTCCAGAGCTGGTAAGCTCTCCTTTTTTTCCTGAGTCTCAGTAGTAGACCTCTATCCAGCCAGGCCAGTTGTCTTCCCCGCCGATTTGCCTTACAGCACATGGGGACAGCCTGCTCCTGTGCCTTTAAGACTTCTTCCTTGAAGAATACCCAGCCTTCTTGGAACCCTTTGCCCTTCAGGACTGTCTCCCAAGGGACTCTCCCAATCAGCGTTCTGAACAGGCCAAAGTCTGCCCTCTGGAAGTCCATGGTGGCGGTTTTGCTGACCCCCTTCCTTAACTCACCAAAAATCGAAAACTACCATTTCATGATCACTAAGGACTGAGTCAGACTGGCAGGATGAGTGCTTATCCAGAACCGATACATTCTGTAAATACTCTGCTCTGTATTTTTAAATGCATTCCACAGTACCCATACTGTTAGGGCTTATTCATTATTTGCAGTGTTCAGTATCCCAGGTAGAAGAGGACTGACTATAATGAGAGATGACAGAAATCCAAACGAGTAAGCTGTACATGCAATCATCTGTGAAACAGATCTAGAGACTCCCATCTCTACAGTAGGCACAAAATAACAATTGTCATTAATATTTGGTATACCAGTATCAGGCAGTATCATTGGCCATGGCCAATGAGTGTCAAAAGTGGCCTGTTAATATACAGGTAGTGGGTATGCAAATTAGATGCAAATCAAGCAGCTGCTCTAGGACAGACTAGTATTTATTGGGTAGAAATGCATCAACAGGTGTGCTTAATGTCAGTAATAGGTGTCTGGAAGGACTTGCAGGACTAGCATTGGAGGACTAGCAAAGAGCAGTGGTTGAGTAAGGGACATGAGGGTATTAAGTACGGATACTAGAGCTTGCAAGAAATCACTGATGCTACCAGGCAGTTTAGAATTAAGACACTTGATCACTAGCAAGGATTAGGAGTTTAGAACAAGGGCATGAGAGAAGAGTTTTGACACTGAGCACTGTCTGACACCCTCCTCTGTCTTGGTTCTGTCCTGGTGGGTCTCTTGGATATTGGGCTATGTTGGGTTCTGTTATCTGTGAAACAGAGATGATGGATAGAGGGGGTAGAGCAAAGTCAACGATGTCTCTCGTGTGGCTCCCATAGAGGTGAAGAAAAATTTTTTTCTTTAAGCCAGAAACCCTGGATGCAATTAGTATAAGGTCTTCAGATTACACCAAAAGGTGTAGTCATGTTAACAAGAGCAAAGCAGGAACTTGGCAATATACACAAGTTGTTACACTCATATGGCCTCTACACCATTGGGTAAGTCCAACTATGTCCCCCTGCAAATATATCAATGCAAGGAAATTTGGAGCATGCATGCTGGCAAAACCAAGCAGTTACCAAAGATGTTAGGGGTTCCTAGACTTCCTACTCTAAGATTTAGATTTTGCATTGTAGTAATAAAGTTGTGGCTTGTTTCAAACTGTGAGTCATGATTCTTGCTGAAATATGCCCTTCACAAATTACCTTCTAAAGGGAGAACAATCCACAGGTTATTTTTAGAGATTTTTGGTTTGTTTTGCCTTTCGTGGAAAAGTAACCAGGTGTTTTGGTAATAGAGTTACAAATTGTTAAAATTTGTTTTAAAAGAAGAAATCTTATCATAGTACAGTTTTACTCAGCCTTTTTGGTTTTGTTATTTCCTTCTTTTACTGTCTCATATGATATTTGTTCTCCTTTCCCACAGAGTGCTTGTTGTGACATTCCTGTCTTACCAGTATCTTTCATCATCTCGTTAAAAGTAACCTGTATTAAAAATTAAGAATATCACCAGCATGTACCAACTTCTTAAGCTCCCAGCTGAGCCATGAAAAGATGTTTTCTTTTTCTTCTTGCAGACTGCAAACGACAACATGCATACAGATGATGAGCATGAACTCAGAGGAGATAAAGAAAGCTACCTCTGTGCAGTGTGCCTGGATGTTTATTTCAATCCTTACATGTGCTATCCATGCCACCACATCTTTTGTGAACCTTGCTTAAGGATGCTTGCCAAAGACAATCCAGCCAGCACTCCATGTCCACTGTGTCGCACTACAATTGCCAGAGTCTTTTTCCAAACAGGTATAAAATTTAAAGTTTTTACAATACAGAAAAATATTTGCAGCTTTCCTTCCTGTATTTCTGGCCTGAAAAAATATATGGTAATATATGGTAAAACCCTGCTAACAAAAAACAGTCATAAAAGAAAGAAAGAATTAATAATTTGCAATGGGCCATACCCAAAATGCATGCAGACCAAAATTTGGTGATGTTAATCCACTGTCAGGTTTTCTTTGCATTTCACTCTTCCTAGGACTATTCCACGCAGGCTTTCTTCAGTGGCAAGAAACTGTTCTGGATCCATATTTTAAATTTTTTTTTTTGAAGTGAAGTTCTGGTATTTTGCATTTCTTTGGTTTCCTCTTGCTAAATAATCACAGACTTCAAATATAATAACCATTTTCTCAAAATATCCTACCAGAAAAGCATTTTTTAAATTACTAACTTAATGACACATGTAAAAAAAGCCCTTTTTTTAGTTTTATGGCTTTAATTTAGCTACAAGTGAAAATAAAGGCTGGCAGAACTATAGACTTCTCCTAACTAATCTTGGTTTTTAATTCTCCTTTCCTGGCCTCTTACACCATCACCTCTAGTGTTTCTGACTTCTAGCAGTAGGAAAACGTGGTGGGTAGAGGGTGTCTGATGTCAGAACTAGTACAGAGATAGAAGAGGGTAAGTACTGCAATAGATGGGATACCTGGAACAGCATGAGTCAGTCTTTTATCCCTGGAGCTTAAAAAGGTAAATTCAAGCACCATGGTTAAAATTGTACCATGATATCTGGAGGTAGGCCCTTTACAGCACTTAGAGTGCTTAAAACTATGCATAGACAGGTCACAAAGTAATGGAGATGACTCAGCTGTGCAGGAGTGTTTGTTTATTTTGGCATGTGGCAGAGATCTTGCAGTGATCCTCTTTAAACTGGGAGAGTGCTGTGATGATGACAGTTTGGGGGTGCTGTGATGATGACGGGTTGGGGATGCAGATTAAAGTATGATTTCACATTGATCAGCAGAGCTGCCCAGCTTCTATTTCTGGTTGTGCACAGACTATCCTCTGCACAGGCACAACTTTGTGTAATTTGATGGCAGACCAGTTCAAGGAACTGATTGGGCTAAATAAGAACTCATTTGGGTGGGAAGGAGGCATTTTTCAGACAAACTAGTTGTCCCAGCGTGGTTCACTGGGGAGCTGCTGGTGGCCAGGGATAGGGACTGACTATTTTAGCACTGCAGCAGAGAAAATGGATGGGAAGCTGCAGCCTGAGCACTCTCAGCACCCTGCCTGGCTGGTGTATAGAGGTTTCAAGCTGTTCTCATTCCATTTGCTTGATGTTTGAGGCTCCTTCGGATTTGATGTACAGATGAAGTGTGTTTCACCAATAGAGAATTACTTAGGGCTATTTAAATTGTTTTAAAAAGCTATTTAACAGATTGGCTGCAGTAAAGTACTACTGGGAGAGCACAAAGAGAGAATGTAGATGCTTGCTAAAATGCATTTGCAAAACTTTTCAACACAGTACTGTCATGTAAGTGAAATATTACCAGGATCATTTGTAGCCTTTGAGTACTTAATATACAAAATGTAAAAATACCTGATGGGAGGGAATGAAGATGAGGGAGGGAGCCAGACTCTTCTCAGTGGTGCCGACGGACAGGGCAAGAGGCAGTGGGCACAAATTGAAACACATGAAATTCCATCTGAACACAAGAAAACACTTCTTTCCTTTGAGGGTGGTCAAACAGGTTGCCCAGAGAGGTGGTAGAGCCTCCATCTGTGGAGATACTCAAAACACAGCTGGACACGCTCCTGCACAACCTGCTGTAGCTGACCCTGCTTGAGTAGGGTGGGTTGGACTAGTTGATCTCAAGACATCCCTTCCAACCTAACCCATTCTGTGAAAATACTAAAAAGGTATGTTGCTTTTTTGAGGAAAAGGATTTGTGTGGCCAATGTGTAAATACAGTGTCATAAGTATGTAAATAGATAGTCTACTGTAAATAGAGAGCTGTTACAGTATATGAGATGTGTTTAGTATTAACAACTTCAGATGAGAGAAATCCATACGGCCTTACAGAGCTATTTGTATATTGCTGTTCGGTACATAGCAATATATGCTTGACTTAGCAATATATTTGAAAGTAGATACACTAAATTTACTTTGGCTTATTATACAGATATTAAGAAAAATATTTTGTCATTTCCCAGTGCATAACATATTAATCAGCTTTTAAATCAACCAAGAAATGTTGATGATGATATCATATGCTTAGGGAAACTAGTAAAATCAACACATTAAGGAAAATGGGTGGTGCCAGACCACTTTAAAGGGTAGTAATTATTTTTTTTTTACTCAGGAGATTTACTAAGCCACTTAAAAGTTAAGCTAAAGTCACCGCTGCTATAGGTTTGTGCAGCCAGCAAGGCAAAGTTGCTAGTATTCTTTACATATTTCTTTAATGCTACAGCTGGGATGTCTTATTTCCCTCACTAAATTATTCTGGATACTTTCTGCAGCTTTCCTTTTGTATTACTGCATTTTATTTTACAAGTATATCTCAAAAAGAAAACATTTAAGTATAATATTCAGCAGTTGACTTTTTAGCTTATATAGTTTTGCAAACCAAACTTCACTGCAACAGAAGAATGCATGTGATATGGCACAAAAAGATGAAGGCTAACAGGTCAATTATCCACGAATTACGAATAAAAAGAGTGCTTAAACCAGAGCTACAAAGCCATATGTGACGCAAGAGGATACTTCCTCTGGCCTATTGCCTTGATCAAGTGAGCCTTTTCCAATGGGTTCCCTGGAGCACGAGTTCCAGTCCAGATAGGTTGCTCTGGTGGTGTCCACTGTGCATTACCCTCTTTCTTAAAAGCCCTTCTCCCATCAGGATAAACTCACACCTGGTCAGATGATAGGGTGCCCAGGATACACCTAAGACAACAGCTTTTGATCTTATTGCAGCAACCCA
>NW_009260592.1:97095-104154 GCF_000687185.1 Egretta garzetta | reverse complement strand
TCTACACTTCCACTCATGAAGTTTCATTTATGTTAAGTGCTTCCAAGAAGGGCTGGATTCAGCACTCACGTACAATAAATCCACCACTTCGGAGAACGGCAGATTCAGTGTAGTGGTTGTGCATGGGAGGTCCAGGCACATGGCAGGGAAAGGGTCACATACATACAGAAAGACAGGTGGCCTGGCCAGCCTGAAAGGATCTTTCATGAAAAGCCTAACCTCCTAACCAAGCCTAACTACCTTCTAAAAGCCAGTAGGAGTTGTCACCACTGCCTTTTCTGAACCACAGGAGTTAGATGCATCGCTGGAGGTTTCAGTTGTGTAAGTTCGGACAATAAAGTTGAAAGAACTGAGACAATTTTTCTGGCCTGTAGAAAGCAACTAAAATAATCTATTGATGCTGTGGGAGGCAAGCAGAGTCTCATCAGAGGCCATTTCTCTGAATCCAAATAGTACTTAATCCAAATATGTTCAGCAGTGTATAAAGCTCTTATATGAAAATTAAAAACCCCTAGTGAAAACTACGCAGCTTGTTCCTTCTACATTTATGAGAGAAAATGGCCTCTCTTCCTTCACTGACAGAGGTTTATGGGTGCACTAGCGCTGTTCTCACATAATGAGATAGAAGGATTTGGAGATTTCTGTACTCTGCATATTTTCTGTAGCTTCATTCCACCTGCATTCTGACATGGTGAAACACAGGATAATTTTTAGAAAAAGACCAGCATATAGTTTGCTTCAAATCTGCTAATGCCTTCCTTTTACACAGAAAAAGCTACTGCAATGGAAGGGCATTTGGAATTTTTTCTTTCTTCTGGAGCCTGCTCACAAAAAGCTTAGCTTTCTCAAATTTGCCAGAGAAAAATATTTGATCCTTCCATAAAATACTGATTATTGAAAAAGTATGTACAATTGCAATGAACCAGGTAAAGTAATAATACATAAGCCTTTCCAAAGATCTGTGAAGGGCCTTTTACTTCTTTTAAGGTACAGAAGGAATTATTGAAGTTTTACCTGTTAACTACTGTGTTGGCAAGTCTGTCTGTTACCAGCAGATCACTTTTTTCTGTTGTAGGAAAACACAGTTATTTTTAAATTGTTTTCCATTGTTGTATTGCTATGGATAGGGTAGTTTCAACAATTTTGAGTTGCAGTCCATGTAGATGTTTCCACAAATAATAACTGGAGAAAGTAATGATTTCTTGAGATTAATAAGTTACGTCAACTCGTGCAATGTCTCGTGAGTCATTCTACAAATTTGTTCTTAATTCCTGTTAATCTACAACATTTAAAAAATCTCCAAAAAGTTTTTCAGACTCATCCCCTCATTACTGACTGTTACTGAGTGATAGTGTTAAACAAAAAACAATATGAACTGAGAATTAATACCTCAGTTAGTTTGATAGATGTAATTTTCATTCACAGAGGTGATCATACTTATCTAAGTTAAATAGCCTGATTTATTATGTACTTTATTTTGCCAGAATTTGACATCATCTTCCCTAAATGCTTTTTTTCAGAGGAACAGAATCAAAACAGCATGTTTAAGAGTTGTTCTTGCTATATCTAGAAATGCTTGGGTTTATGTGATTTTAAAACAATTTAAGAGATGTTATAATCAGAAAAAGGATTACACAGTAGATAAGGCATTTTTATTTTGTAATATAAACATATGCAAATTATTGCTATATTTATAGCATTGATGTATACATTCTTTCCCATTAATTATTGTAGAACTCAACAACTCTACCAAATCTTTTTTCCCTATGGAATATTTGAAGTTAAAAGAAAATTTTCAGAAATCAAATTCTGCAAAATGGCCTCTACCAAGCTGCAAGAAAGCCTTCAGAGTTTTTGAAGGTAAGTTTTTTAATTTTTCCCTAAACTTCACTCAGTCTTGAGTGTAATATTTGAAAATAAGTCTCTAGCTAATACATGCCATAAGAAATCAGAGATGGATGATTATTAAAGTAGAGCTGAGTTAAATTCTCCTGGGTGACTCATACACAGTGCTCTGAATCTAGAGATAATCTGCAAATTGTAAAAAGACAATTTGTATGTGTACCTTTTTATTTATTCTTAAATCTTTAATTTTGTGCATACTATCAGGGTGATTATATGCAGTTTCCTGTTTGGAAAAATTAGTCTGATTAGTAGAATAAAGAAAATTACTCTGGGAAAAAAGTTACTAGTTCTGAGTGTGGTCATAAAGACCTCTCCAAAAAAAAAATAAAATCAGAATCAGTCTTTTATGAAAGAAGTAATAAAAAAAGTTGGAGAAATACCATATATATTATCTGTGTTGCTTGTTTTATACCTACAGAGTGGAGTAAAGGGTGTGGTTTAGCTTTGTTTTCTGCTTATTAGATGAAGAAAGCTTAGTCCTCTTGTTGCTACTTTAACACTGAAAGATTTTCATGGTTATTAAACGGTTGTTAACTGAAAAACATATAATTTAGACCACTAAATGTGGGATTTGCTGTTTACATGTTTCCCTGTTTTCAGTCTAGTAGTGTTTCTCCACCAGCCATCATCTATGTTTACTTACATAGTTCCTTTCTGTAGTGTTGAGTCTTGCTAGCAGATAGATTTTTCCTGTTTGTAGGAACACTACAGATCGCTTCTAAGAGTATGTGGAAAAAATAAAACAGGACATCCTGCTTATATTCCTGTTGTGAGTCTACCCAGGCCTTACTACAAGTCAAATTTGAGAAATTCTGGTTCTCCACTTATAAAACCATGTCACACAAGGTCATGATTTGATACTGAAAATAACAAGAAATGCTCCTAGCTATCAAAAATGATCAGACTTGAGAAGTTTGAGGACTTGTAGATCATCTTAACTCAGAGAGGAAGCTGTTGGCATGAAAACCAAAGACAAGTATTTCTTTAACAGCAGTCAATGTAGCGTGGATGTTGAGGCTAAGCTTATCGGATTATTGTAATACTATAATTTATGTATGTGACATAGCTCATATATGTTCCATAGTGTCATATGAATTATTTCTTTCATAAATATGAAAAGCTACCCTGCTGAGCTTTGTACAAAAAATAAATAATTAAAACCAAAAGGAAGATCTGGAGAGGTCATGCAGCTTCAGTATTGTACTATCCCCAAAATGGGCATGTCGTTCCACAAAGGTAATTTAGAATGCTGGATTTACATGTCTCCAAAGTATAGCCTAAAAGTCCCACACCAAATGGGAACATGATTAGATCTAGTTAATAGGAAACCTGAACCACATAGCTGTCTGAAACTTTGCCTTTGCCTTCTTAAATACAAGTGTCACTGCCATGTCTCTCTCTTCTTTTTATTTGAATAAAAGGTACTGCAGGGTTTGTGTCAGTTCAAAACACAAGTGTATAATACTTTATTCCTGCACTGCTTTTTTGGGCTTATATCTAAATTGTGCTTGGCAGCATCTAAAGTTCCATATTTGGTTTTCTTATCTTTGCTTATGTTCCCTGCCTCAGGAGGCTCCCAGGGACTTTACAGGTGCAGAAGACTGAGCACACTGGCGACAAAAGACTTCTGACACCGTAATGGATGCCCTTGCAAATGCAAACCCTAGTATCACTGAGAGCAGTAGGGGGAAAGAGGCTACTTTTAGATTATTTTTTTTTTTTAATTAGGAAGGTAACAGCCTAACAAGATGTTAGAGTTGCAAAAGGAAAAATATAAAGAATGGGAAGAAGAAAAGAGTGGGTACATGAGTAGAGTGACTGGAGTGAAAAATGATACTATTGTAGTGCTTAGAAAGTGATGAAAACATGCAGTTTTGAATGTGAGAATAACTGCCTCTTTATAAGATAATACTGCATTGTCAAGGAAGAAATTCCGTGGCCTTGTTAGAAATGTATGTGCTCTTTTATCTAGCTCATATCCAGCAGGTTCAGTGGTCACCGAGAATCTAGCAGCTCTTTTCAAACTCTCACACAATATTATTTTAATACTCCAGACATAAAAATGGTAAACTTTGAACAGTAAACCATTCATTGAAGATGGTAGACCTGATGAAATCAGACCTTACAATCAGACTGGGATACAAGGAGAGAAAGATGGCTGTTGAGAAGCCTAGATTCTATAGAAGATTGAACTAAGTTAGACTTTCTGAACATTGCAGGACTGCAAGATAAAATCAAGCATCTTTTCTGTTTCCCTACTTTTTTTCCTGAACTGATTCACTGAGCCAAACAGATTTTGTAATCAGTATGTGAGTCTTCTTCCGTATGAAAATTTCCACAAGGAATGTAAAATTATCTTATAATTGAAAAAAACCCCAAACATCCATAGCTTTTGAGTTTTTGTATAAAAAGTAAGAAACCTCAGCACTGTAGCACTTTTGTGCTCTCAAGCTGATGAAAATTGCCCCAGGCTAGTTTGTCCTTATACTGCACTGTATTTTTTTCCAATTAAAATCATTAACAGAATTCCCATTGGTTTCATAAACGTTACATATGGCATTGCTATATATATGTTATGCTCAGTTTGGTCAAGGATAGGTTAATGATAAAATGGAAATGCTATTCAAGAACAAAAGTGAATCATCTTTTACCATTCAGATTTTTAATACATGTGAAAGTTAACAAGCTAATTTTAAATATTCCTCTAAAATGTCTTCTGTTTTATGAGAGATAAACAAAGATATTAGTTATTGTTTTGGGCATTGGTAACTTTTAAAAAAAATAATTAATAGAAATAACATCTCAAATAATGTTTCCTTAAATAGATTTAGAAGTAAGTAAATATTATAGTTTGAATAGCATAGTAAA
Source organism: Egretta garzetta (assembly GCF_000687185.1). Taxonomy (NCBI): domain Eukaryota; kingdom Metazoa; phylum Chordata; class Aves; order Pelecaniformes; family Ardeidae; genus Egretta; species Egretta garzetta. The sequence goes on along the minus strand of NW_009260592.1, from coordinate 99,381 downwards.
ATATTTAATTTGACAGTGACTTTGGTGTAGACAAGTGCAGCAATTAAAAAAAAACAGACTGAGGCTGTTAGTGCACTGGGCCCAAAAGGGTTATTTCAAAAGCTTTTGCATAAATCTAAGATAGAAATACATTGAAGAGACCAGACATACAGGATAGAGTAGTCAAGATAGTGATGGTAATGTTGTAAAAGGGGGCTGTCTGCATGTAGAGAAACATTGTAGATAGGCCTGAGCGTAAGTACATAGGTAGATGTTCAGAATAAGAGAGCCATATTGTGAAACCTCTGAGTTACAGATGGTAGTGACTATTTCAAGATATAATTGTTCCTAAGCTAATTGGAAATTCCCTCCAACTGTTTTTATGCTAATGTTTTATGTAAAATATGATGATAAAATTGAAAGCAGGAAAGCCTATTTAGAAATAGAGTAATTATTTTTATCTGGTTTTTTTAAATGCTTAATCTCCAAAACATTCCCCCAATGTTGCATACAATGAAATCTGTGCTAGTTTTTTACTGATCTCATCTGTTTCGTGACTTAATAAAAAGCTATTGACTTCTGTATCAGGCAAGGATTTCAAGATACAGTGTTTTCAATGCTTGCTAATACCAGCAGAAATTCCAGCCACCTCAGTCACATCTGCCATGTCCTTTTATATAATCATTCTCTGGAGAAAAGGATGAGCAATTTCCTACTTATTTAAAAAAAAATACTGTGAAAGCTTTTAATAATACCTGTTGATACATTTTTGTATCTCTGGCTTTAAAATTGGGGTACAACACTTTAAAATCTTTCTTGATTCAAGATTCTTGTTATCATGATTTCAGGCAATAAACAGGAAATAAATAAATAGGAAATAAATAAATAAATAGGAAATAAATAGGCAATAATGGAAGGATGTTAACAGCTGTGAAAATTTACAGCTATAAAATTACCTCAAGTAAGTTTTAAGTGCATACTTCTCTGTTTAAAAAGAAGAAAAAAGTGATACTGGTTTTCAAGTTTCTGATGCTGTGATCTGTTGAGAAGAGAAACAAGATAGGTGTTACTGAAAATAGAAGTTGCAGCTCTGATTTTAGCTATAAAGAGTAATCCCGGAGTATAAAAAATATCTCAGAATAATCCTTATACTGAGCTATTTTTCCCAAGTCGTACTATTCCATCCTTCCTTATTGCACTTTTTTCTGTCAGTTCATTTCCTTACTTCCACATTTCTTTGTTTTAAGTTGTTTGTTCCTTGTCATACTACTCAAGACTGCAGTTGTGGGACCATGCAATGCTTCTTCACCAGAAGGCTTTCCTTTTTTAGCCAGGATCCATCAGATTCTTCAGTATAGCTTGTAGAATCACAAAAAGCTAATTTGCACACATGCATTTCCCACAAGATGCATTTACAGTCTACGGTCTTCACAGTAAGTGAATTCGCTGCCTCAGGGAGACACACATTACTGGGAAGTGTTGTCTTTGAGCATCTGTTACGCCTATAGTACACTAAGACAGAAAACACAGAATCCACGCACTGCTGGTTGAGTGTGTCTTAGGTCAGCTGCACAGATGTCAACTTTGTCATTTTGCTGATTTGTCAGCACTTGGATCCTAACCCTGCCCACAAGTCCCTTCAGCAACAACAGGTTACTGGTAAGAAACACAAAACTGATTTGTTGATGCCAGGGTCTCACTTGGGTCCCACAGAGCAGCTGTGCTCCAACTAGCCTTCAAGCCTTCAGGTCTGCATCTCACCAAGAAGTGAATCTGAAAGAAAAACAAAATAGAATGGAAAGGTGCAAAGGTCAGTGCCAAAGAGATGTCTTAAGCTTCAGCCCTGTTAGCACTGCCACTTTCTGTCCCTGTTGCTTGGCCAACAGTGTTAGTACAAATCATTAAGTATCAATAGCCTTGTTTATCTTTTAAGCTGTTTTGCAGAGGCTGTTCTTTAGACTTCTTCAGAGACACAGTCCCATTGAAAAAGATATTTCATGGCCTTTTCCCAGTCCTGAAGACTGCATCCAGAGCTAGCCTGTGTAGGAGAATGATATACCTGTCAGAAATTAAGTCTGCTTGGCCGTCTCTATCGGTTCATCAGTGCATTGAAGGGAATTGAGTTTTAGCTCATCTGTATGTGTCATCAGGATTGCTTGTTTCCATTTAACTGTGATATTATAAGACTGCTGTACCAGGAATATTGATAGCTATAATTATAGAATCATAGAATCATAGAATGTTTTGGGTTGGAAGGGACCCCTAGGGGTCATCTAGTCCAACCCCCCTGCAGTCAGCAGGGACACC
>NW_009260592.1:84328-96645 GCF_000687185.1 Egretta garzetta | reverse complement strand
AGGGCTGCTCTCCATCCTTTCTTCCCCCAGCCTGTACTGATACTGGGGGTTACCCCGACCCAGGTGCAGGACCTTGCATTTGGCCTTGTTGAACCTCATGAGGTTCACACAGGCCCACCTCTCCAGCCTGTCCAGGTCTCTCTGGATGACATCCCGTCCTTCTGGTGTGTCAACTGCACCAGTCAGCTTGGTGTCATCTGCAAACTTGCTGAGGGTGCACTCGATCTCGCTGTCTCAGTCATTGATGAAAACGTTAAACAGCACCAGTCCCAATACGGACCCCTGAGGGACACCACTCGTCACCAGAGTTATGCAACACCAAGGATTGTGATAGAATGGCCATGGCAAAAAAGCCTTTCCCTGTACATTTCTTGACATGTGCCTGAATGGATGTTAGATTGGCATCCTTAGTTCTGCTTAGAGAACCAAATGTTCATACTGGCCGATAAGGCAAAATAAGAAGATTTTAGACCTCTTACACAGCCATGGTCCCACAGCTGTACCAGAGGGACCCAAATGAACTTGTAGGGGAGTTAGAGATATCATGCTTTTCACCCTGCAGCTTACACATTCCAAAAGTCTTGTAAGAAGGTTCTTTTCTGAAGATGCTTGAAAAAACATAGCTGTGATCAGGATAAGAGGGAAAGTCCTCTCATCCATTAATAGCTCGTTAAAACATACCAAACATAGGATGGAAATAAATGATTAATTTTTCTCACTGGAGGGACATTAGCAGTCTGGTCCTAGATGGGTATGTGGTACAGTTTGTACTATCCAGCATATTTGTTACTAGAAATGGAGGTGATAACATTTGCTTACAGTACTGAAATATTCGGGATACTAAAAATGAAAGCCAAGTGCAAGCAGTGGCAGAAGACTGTCATGGTACTGAGTGATCTTCAGCAAGGTTTACATTGTTTTCTTTTCATCACAAAAGGAGGTAGTAAACTGGGAGGGTACAGAGAAGATAAATAAGAATGTCAGTTTTAAATTATTTCCTGATGAGGAATATGTAAACAGACTAGAATGCTTCAGCCAAAACAAGAGATGACTAAAGAGGGAGGATGATAGAGGTAATTAAAATCATGAGAGGCATGGCAGAAGTGAATGTGCTGCTGTTATTCACTGTCTTATAATAAAAGAACTAGAGGACATTAAATGAAATTATCATTACCCCAGAGCATGGGTTCAAATAATGGCAGATTCTTGGAAGAAAAATGAAGGGTATTAAATGCAGAGATACCACACTTGGATGCAGAGATCCTTGAACTGCAGCTCCCTGGGCGCTAAGAGAGAATACCAGGAAAGTATTGCAATATGCTTTCCCTGTTTTTGTATTCTTTCCTCACCATTCACCAATTCTTCACTCTTTGAACCTGTCAGAGAAAGAATTATAGGGTAGAAAGACCTTTAGCCTACTCTTTAGTATGCCTGTTCTTATGAGATATCCTACAATTTGATGACAGTGGTGTCTTCAGTTACAATTTTAACTTAGGCATTGTAAAAGGATTTTATGTATTTATCAGATAAGATCACATAAGTGTTTATTATTTGCCCTCTAAAGACAATTGAGAACAATACACAATCCTAGTTAAACCACCCTAAGTAAAACTCTAATTACTAGCTTTTTGAAGTGGTATTCTTTCATCACAGAATCTGTTTAGAACATAAAGTATCTCTTGGTCTTAAGTTTTTGTTTTGTGTGAGATTCAGCTGCGTCTAGTTCAGGTTGTGACAGGTCTCTGTGAACAAGTGGATGCAAAGATGCATTCTGCCTTCATCACTGGTAGGAATTAACCAGTATCTTTCTATGCATGTTAGTGGAAGTGGAAAATGTTCCTTGCCAGCTATGCCAAATAGAATGGCAAAAAGATAGATTGTGGCCACTGAGAAATTATAAGTAAAATTGGTTGTATTCTTAATTAGCTGTGAACTAGTTATGTTTAATAAATGTTATGTTAGGCGTGCTTCCCCAGCACACTCCCCCGATCCACTTAGCTCTGAAACGCACTGCATAGGAGAGCAGTTTGTACTGAAGTAGCCCCTAGATTCTCAACTCTGCTGGTATAAACACATCTTACCTTGAATGTTGTTTGCCTAATGTGTAGTCTTTTGATTTGATGCCTTACAGAAATTCCATTTACTATAAGAATGACAAAGAATTTTTGGCTGAGAGTAGATTGTAGAGATATCAGTTGGCTTCATCCCTATCAATGAATTAATAGAGAATAAAGTATGATGAACACGTACCCTGTTTCTGCTACCTAACATGCCCCATTTCATACGTCTGTACCAGTGACACATGAGTGCAAGTTTAGTTTGATCCTAGAGCACTTACTGGGTAGAAAACTGCAAAGTCAGGAGACTTTTGGTGAATATCTTAGCTGAGTAGATAAAGATGGATGTTTGAAATGGCATCAGAGAAATTCAGAGACAACCACCATTATACATCTAATGAAGGTTTAAAGTAAGAATTTTTTTAACAGTTCACAAACATTTTTTTAATTTTAAATATCTTCTTTCTTGATAACCTTTTAAGGAACTCTTATTTGTGAAAAAAAAATTTTAATTTCTGTGTAACATGTATGAAGGCTTTTCACAGTACTTTCTGTAAAACGTTGGTCAGCTTCCCAAAAATGGGTTAAGTGCTGTCAGCATCAGAAAACTTTCAGTTCAGAAAAACTGCCAGCATTCTCAAGATATGGTCTTGTGCTTTGCATTTTTCATTCTCTGGAGGAATTAATATTTCTTTTGTTTGCTCGGATGGGAAGTAGGAATTTTTGGAGTTGACATTAGCTAAAGCTGAATATTAATTTGTTCGAAGACAATGGCATGGCTCCAAGATAGGTCATGCACCAGTTTCTCTGGAGGAATTAAGGAAGGCATGTTGCCAGACAGCTAGATTTGCAAATAAACTATGCTTTGTGTAGATATACATAGCCTTGTCTTACACAGGGGTGTGGTGAGGCACTGGCATGCCTGTCTTGGGTATTCCCTCTGACCTTCGCTGTCAGACTGACCCTGTCTTAAGACAAGTAGAGCCAATTCATGAATAGATTTTTAAGACAGTATTTGCATTACTGTTATCTTATGGTGTTCCACTAAAATTGGCTTAAAATGTTAAAGCCTTCAGCACTGAAAAGCTTGTGGACAGCAGTGTATAACAAAATTCTGCAAAGTTTTTGTTAAATGATCTTCAGTATTAATATTTTTTTTAACAAAATATAGCAATCATGCAAGTAAAGAAATAAGCATCTAAAGAGAATTGAGCAGTATGCCAAGTAGCATTCACACTAGAGACAAGAACCAGTATGAGAACCTTTTTAATGCTATTTTATACTTATTCAGTCATCTTGAGCTATTATATCAACCCTACCTATAAATATCTATTGATATTTTTCCCTCTACATATTTTGTACAGTAACAGTCTGAACAAATGGAGCCTGAAGGGATGTTAAGTAGTTAGGCAGGAGTTGTAGGAAAGAATAAAACTAGAGGGAGGTAATGTCATTGCAGCAATATCATACAAAAGGGTGAAGGCTCTTATGATGATAATTTAGCAAGAGTTGCTGACAGCTGAAATATAGTATTTGAACAGCTGGGGAGATGACAAATGTAAAGAAAACACAATCTTGCAACATGATTTTTAGAAATGTTCAGTGATAAAAGTAGGAACAACAGAAGAGGGTGTTGATAATGAATAGAATTCAAGACCATGATGAGTAAGAAATTTGGTGAAAAGACAGTGGAAGAGAAATGGAAAATAGATAAATAATTAATGAGAAAATTCATAGAGTTGGAATATTGTGAATGCTTTTTAAAATTAATTTTTCATCTAGATTATTGGAAAGTTAAATACTTCAGGTTACTGTTTGAGATTCCTTGGTTTTCATTGTCTGCACTGTCATGACAAGGAGAAAAGTTGTCCACAAGTTAAATTCACTGTAAAGATACAGTTTATCTACATGCAGATGTGAACAGAACCTTAAAGTCAAATGTATGAAAATTATCATAACTATAATATGTACGTCATCAATATACACGTAGACAACTTACCTTTAAAATTAAAGGAAGACATTTAATGGTCTAGAATGTATGCAAACTGTGCACTTACTTCCATGACATGATCTCACAGAGGGACCATGCAGCTTCATTTCTTGGTATCTCACAGAGGGACCATGCAGCTTCATTTCTTGGTATCTGTCATCAAGACTATATGGATTGAAGTCAGAACAGGTATGGTGAAGGGGAGGGCAGTTAAAGAAGCCAATGTTTCATTTATTCACAGAGCTAGTTTGCATCCTGAAAAACAAGGACACGCATTTCAAATACTGTATATTATTTCATCTGTATATTATTTTTATTTCATCACCCTTAAGTGAATTTTGAAATAAAGTGGTTTTAGAATAGGGGAGTGGTTTTTGCTATAAATCATCTTAAAAAGCTGTTATGTGATGTCCTGCCTGTTTGGTACTTAATGTGGTATAGTTTAGGGGAAGAAAGAAAAATCAAACAAATTATTCACTTGGTTACTTAAAAAAAAAAGTGCTTGCAGACTGGCTACCAAAATTCCTTCATAGCTTCCACAGTCAAATGACTTTTACATTGTGAAATGTGGCATTAATTACTGCTGTTTTAATATGCATCCCAGCACTTAAACTAGCCCATTAGGTTATAATTGTGAGTATTGATTATTATAGTATAATTGCAAATGTTTGGACAGAGGATGTTTTCTAAGCTCATTCTGCCCTCCCACAGTCCTCTTGCTTCTTGATTCATTTACTTCCAGAGAAATAAACAGCCCAAGATAGAAAACACAAGTTGTTCTAGTCTTGCTTTGCATTTATGAAAGGGACTGGGCACAGTAGTCTTCAAATATTTCTCACAAAATTGGTAAATAGATTTCATATTTAATAAATCAGCGAAAATGTTAGTTATGCAAAATACTCAATGTAAAATGTATATGCATGCATTTAATGTGGCTTTAGGGATTTTATCATTCATTTTTAAAGCTTTCTCTTGTTTCCTTTTCCAATAATCTCATTCTTTGATAAGATACACTGGCTAGCTTTATGGATTGTGCTGTAATCGGTAAAAACTGAATTATTAGTCTATAAAATAGCAAGAGGAAACTGCCTTCACACATTTTTATTTGGCTTTTTACTTAATATTTAGAATTCCATTGTTAATTTACGGCAGAGGTACTATATTTATGTCTTAGAACTCAAACTAGTGGTAGGAACGTGCAAAAAACTTCAATTATAAATAATGTTCACTGAAATCCAATAAGCTATATTTGAATGGAAAAAACTCATCTTAATATCCTATCCAGTGTAAAACTGTCAGATCTTTTTGTCTATTTGTGATTTTGATTGAACAAAATTTACAGTATTTCACAGAGAAAAGACTTCAAATGAGAAATTGCCTCCTCTCTGTCCTGAAGGCCTGAGAGGTGTCAATTGCAGTGATTAACAACAAATGGTCCAAACAGATGCTGAATTCAAAGACAGCTTTTATGTATTGACTTGTAGTATATAACCTTATATCCTGGACTTACTTTGGTTATGTATCTCTGTAGAAAAAGTCAGAGAATAGCTATCAAAAAAAAAAAAAGAATAGATGATCATAGTTATAAACTTGAGAATAATACAGAAAATTAGAGCAGTATGAAATAAATATTTGTAAGAACTGTAACTGCTACAATGACTTCTATGAATTATTTTGGGAGGGTTTTTTTCTTCTTTAATTGATAAGTGATTTCTGGTTCATTTGTGTATTTTCTCTTCCCAGATCCATGCAGGATTTATAAAGTTTTAAGAGCATAGAGATAATTCTTAGATATAAGTGCAAATAGTTATGCTGATATAGATCAGCAAGCAGCATTATTTGCCTCATAAGGTTGATTCTGTAGGACTGTAGTTTCTATAAGCTTTTTGCTTTGACAGGTGAAATGTATCAGTTAGTGGCATTACCACATTTGGGGATTTCTGCATAGTTTTGTCTGTAGTATGTTGTAATTTTTCTTATGTCAAATGCCTTATGAAAGTCATAATCTTTGACAAAACAAAAAGTGGAGGACAGTGGTTCCTAACCACTCTGCCTTATAAAAAGGAGTGTTCCTTATGCAATCAAATCTTGTGTCACCTATGAAAGGCTTCAGGACATGGCTTTTTCAGATATTTGCAGTAATCAGTTGCTTTTCTAAACCCTTTGCAGACAACATTCTTTGACATTTTGAAAAGCAATTACTGTGTATTCCCCGCTAAATTACCTGCGTGCTGCTGATTTGTTCATGTACAGAAGGACTCTGTATGCACAGTGAGTTCAATAAATAGCATTTTATGCATGTGCAAATAACTGCTTACACACTCTTCTGGGACTGTCGCAGATTTCAACTGTTAAACCAAAAGCCCTGCAGAAGTCCTGTAGCTAGTAAGACAGACATAATAGCGAATATAAAAATAGTTTCAGATAAGGATTATGTCCAGTTTAAGTACATTCTATATCCACATGCTCTAAAGCCTAACTGCTGGCAGAAAGTAAGACTTGGATTTTGGGGATGGAAAAGGAATGGAGGGATGTTTAGGGCGTCATGTAAGTTTAGTCACACACGGATATAAGGTGCTGGTGGCCAGTGAGAGCAGGTGAAATCAGAAGGGCAAGAGCAGAGAAGTAGTCAAAGAGAGCAGAGAGAAAGTGACAGGAAGGTAGATTTGGGAAGATGATTGGACTTTGCAGTGAGAAAGGCCTTGAAAGATGATGATAGAGGTTTTAGCATAGGAAAGCTGAAGGTTCTGGTGTATATCCTGGAGCAAGAGGAGTTTGGAATTTGAGGGCTCTCTAGAAAAAGAGATTTTGGCTTCTGAGGCAATAGGTGTGTGGAACTGAAATATCTGAGGCAGTAGGGTAGGGAGGTTCAAGCCTTTCGTGCAGTAGGAGGAGAAAAGCTAAAACTCTGGATCTGAGAAGGATGGTGATAGGTTTGAGTGGCCTTAGGTTTGGGAAAGGAACTGGATGCTTTGGGGATACGAGTTTGGTGGAGGGCTTGAGACTGAGTTACAGCTTGGGACATTAGATTGGGTGTCAATGGGACATGCTTGCAGGCATTCACACAGGATAAGTGCCATCCTCTCATCAGCCGCTCTAGCAACATATGCTTTTTTCTTTGTTGGAAATACAGATCTCGTAGCTCATTTTAACTAGAAAATCTTGCAGTTCAGCTATTGTATTAGCATAACCAGAATATGATGCTGCATGATGTGCATATGGGAGAAGGCTGGTGTTTATGCAAGAAGTTCAGGATGATACCTCGTTTGTGAAAGCAGTATAAAAACACTGTATCCTTGAAAAAAGTACAGAATGCTGGGAAATTTGGCCCATTTCTCCAAGATGTCATCAGGTCTGCAGATGACAACAAATTGGAGGACTGGTTGGTAGACTCAGTGGCAGGGCTGCTATTCAGAGACACCAAGACAGGCTGGAGAAGTGGACTGAAACAGTAAAGCAGGTGCTTCAGCAGATAAAGTCCCTTTCAGTAGGGCATGTAAAAAGGAAATCAGACCAAGGTAGAAGATGGAAAATATGATGTAAAGGAGCATCTAGCAAAGTACATTGGATTGTTGTTGGAATCCCACAGTAGTCTGTGTAGTTCAGAATTTTCATATGTGATTTGGAAAAACGATACAGATAAAGCTGTTAAAGTTTATTAGTGATACTAAATTATTCAGGGCACTGATGGTAGTGAATATGAACTTGACAGCTAAGAGTTCTCTTGATCAGCAACCTTGAGGAGGCAACAGAATGCACTCTCATCAGGTCTGCAGAGGACAACAAATTGAAGACAGGCTGATAGACTCAGTAGCAGTGATGCCATTCAGAGAGACCTACACAGGCTGGAGAAATGTGCTGAAAGGGACCTTGTGAAATTCAGCAAGGGCGAATGCTGGGTCCTGCACCTGGGAAGGAAGAGCCCCTGGCAATGAGACAGGTTGGGCACTGACAGCCTGGGGAGCAGCTCTGGAAAGGACCTGGGTGTCCTGATAGAGAGCAAGCTGTGTGTGAGCTGGCAATGTGCCCTGGCAGCAAAGGCAGCCAAGAGCATCCCGGGCTTTATGAACAGGAGCATGATGTATGAACAGCAGTAGATGAGGGAAGTTTTTATCCCCTGCTACTCAGCAGACCACATCTAAAATACCACAGTTTTGCCGCTCGCTCCAGTCTAGGAAAGAGAGCAGTAAATTGGAGTAGGTTTAGCGGAGGCATATCAGGATGCTCAAGGGCCTGGAGCACCTGACCTGTTCAGTCTGGAGAAGGGTAGGCCTTGGAGAGGATCTCCAGGGAGCCTTATCACACCAATAAGGATACCACCAAGAGGACAGAGCAGCTGTTCACAGTGGTACATGGCAGGAGGATGAGCGATAATGGATATGGGAGGTTCAGACTGCAAGCCCTCATGCTTTCACTGTGAGGACAGTCAAGTGGTGGAGCAGTTGCCCACAGAGGCTATGCAATCTCCCTAATAGATGGAGATGACTGTACGATGAGCTGTAAATTAGCTATTGCCACTTAAGAAGAGATCTGGTTAATAACTGTGATTAGTTTTCTGAAAACATTCAATACACAGGCATAGTCAAAAAGTAAGTAGGAATTATTAGGATCATAACAAAATGGAAAACTTTATGTCATTGTCTAGATTTGCGGTGATCCCAAATTGTGCATATAATTTTAGATTACATCATCTCAAAGAAGGGTAAGGCAGGGTAAGCATAGTGCAGAAGAATGATCTGAAGTATGGAAGATTTTCCATACAATAGAAGTTTTTTGTTTGGAAAGGATATTGCAGAAGACAGGTACAAGAGGTCTGTAAAATTATGAATGGCATAAAGATTGTTCACTGTCTCTCAGAGGCATTCTTGCATTAGCGGTTATATCAGCCGTAATAGATAGGGCAAAACAATTGGCACTGAGGGCCAGATGTCCACATTTGCATTTTAGGGAACAGGGGCAACTTACTTCCAATCCCAAGGGCTGAACACCCATTAGTCGTTGAAGCATATTACTGGAACACATCAGAGCTTGTGGGGCTTATCTTCTGGTTCAGTTTCACCTGAAAGGAAATCAGTTCATTTGCTCTAAGACTACTCCACCAAGGGACACAGAATGCAGTAAGTGGGGGCAGTATGAGATCTTGTTCAAAAGCATGCACAGACACATGTAAGGAAAGAAAATCCTATCAATGCCATTTTAACACATTGTTCTGAGCACAGCTTCCAAAGCACTGGGGTCCTAAGCTGCTGGTTGCTGCAAGGTCACATATGGGAAGGTGTCAGTCTGTACTTGCCTTTTTTCTTACAGTCTTTCAGTAGCTCTATCTGCTGCAGCTCATAATCAGAAAGAAGAGACTGCGTCAAAATGACCTCAGTACATCTGATTACGTAAGAACACTTGTTCTTAGGTAATTTAATTTTACACGGGCACTTATAATGTAAATGGTTATTATAGCTTGCATATTATTCATTTGGATTTTAGAGTAAAATTTTTAGAGTAAAATTTTCCATCTCTTATATTCTTTAGTCATAGCAAAATGAGGTCAGTAAATTTATAAAATCAGGAGAAGATTTTGAATTGTTTGTAGTCTTACTTTGAGTATTGCTAGTACCTCAACAGGAGGTTGCAAAAACTTTGGCAGGGACACATGCAACAGATATGCCTATTGATGCTCTGGTGAAAATCTTTTTTGATTTGCACGCTTTGGTGGGTATAAAAGTGTGATTTGCACACAGCATTGTTTTTGTTATCTAGTAACAGATTTCCACTAACAGTCTGCCAGACTCCGCTGGCACTGTGCATGTATATTCATGTGATTTGAGTGGAAGTTCTTATTCAGAGTATAGCAACACAGGCATGCACAAAAAAGTTAAGTAAAATACATGTTTTAACAAATACATGCCTGCGCAGAAATTATTTAGGGACTGTATTCATCAAATAAAATAGGGTTTCTTTTTAAAAAAGGAGCAAATACATTAGAAGTGATTTGAAGCTCCCTCATCATTTCTGTTTCATAACTCAAATCCCTACTCCCATGTTGCTGTACAGTTTTTGAGGAACTCTACAGCTCTCGGGTTTTATCTGCAGATGGCTAGAATCGGATGCAGAGACATGGCTTATTTTCACTGTAGCTGGAGAGACAGACATCTGGAGGTATTTTCATGTCAGAATGTATTAAAGACAGTAGTCACAGTACGGATCATAGAGTACAGTAACCTTTGTGCATGATCATAAAGGTTTCTAAACCTCATCCTTGGTTTTAGTACTGTACAGAAGTTTATTTGGTTATATACTTCAGGGAAAAGAAACAGTTCTCATTCTTTGTTAGCCTCTGTTAAATCCTAGAATTCAGTTTATGTAATAGCTGTAGTATTGACATTTTCAGCTGAAGCTTAATCAATTTACAGATAGTAAAGAAGAGACTATTTGAGCAATGAAATTGAGATCTGTTCCACATAACCGGCTGTCAACTTTCAATAGCTTTACTCACACTCAGGGAAGCCACAGGGATTACACATGGTGTATAGTAAGCAGCTCCTGATTGTATACATACCTTTAATACAGCACCAACAATTTTTCTGTGGCTTTCTTTAGGATGAGCAATTACAGAATAGCCAGTTTCCTATACTGAAACTACTGTTCTTGAACGAGGAATGATTACATTACAAAGTCTAATCCTTGTTAAACTCAATGCAGGTATGCTTAACGTGAGTTGTACAGACATAAAAATCAAGGATAACATTTGTCCAAATCCTCTAGCAGGTGAGGACTACCAAGTCAAAACTATAAAGCTACATGTTTCCGTAACTCCCTGATTACCCCTGCTGATTCAAAACCAGCCTTCAGCATTTTGTGTTATATTTGCTTAAAGGATAGAAATAATAAATAAATAAGCACGGGTAGCAGTCTTAGGATCACAGAATCATAGAATGTTTTGGGTTGGAAGGGACCCCTAGAGGTCATCTAGTCCAACCCCCCTGCAGTAAGCAGGGACATCCTCAAATCGATCAGAGCCCTGTGCAACCTGGCCTTGAATGTTTCCAGGGATGGGGCATCTACAGCCTCTCTGGGCAACCCATTCCAGTGTTTCACCACCCTCATCACAAAAAATTTCTTCCTTATATCCAGTCTAAATCTACCCTCCTTTAGTTTAAAAACATTACCCCTTGTCCTGTCATAGCAGAGCTTGCTAAAAAGTCTGTCCCCATCTTTCTTATAAGCGCCCCCCTCTAAGTACTGAACGGCTGTAATCAGGTCTCCCCACAGCCTTCTCATCTCCAGGCTGAACAAGCCCGACTCTCACAGCCTGTCCTCACAGGAGAGCAGATCCAGCCCTCAGGTCACTGATAGCAGAGCTTGCTAAAAAGTCTGTCCCCATCTTTCTTATAAGCGACCCCCTCTAAGTACTGAATGGCTGTAATCAGGTCTCCCCGCAGCCTTCTCATCTCCAGGCTGAACAAGCCCGACTCTCACAGCCTGTCCTCACAGGAGAGCAGATCCAGCCCTCAGGTCACTGTTGTGGCCTCCTCTGGACCTGCTCCAACAGTTCCACGTCTCTCCTGTCCTGAGGGCCCCAGAGCTGGACGCAGAATTGCAGGTGGGGTCTGACCAGAGTAGAGTCGAGGGGCAGAATCACCTCCCTCGACCTCCTGGCGGCACTGCTTTTGAGGCAGCCCAGGGGACAATTGGGTTTCTGGGCTGCGAGCGTACATTGCTGGGTCATGTCCAGCTTTTCATCCATTAGTCTAGACTAAGATCCTCCAGAGAGGATAATACATGCTAAAATTCATGTGTAAAAGGCAAAGTGAATGATACAGCATTAGTGATAAAATTTAATGCCATTTGCACATTACATTTTAAAAGTAGAATATAACAGCATAAATCTAGGTTTCTATTTAACAATAATGTTTAAAAAGTGTTAGAGAAGAAATTAAGAAAAAATACAGGTTTGAAATTGAGGTAAGTTTTTAAATTAGTATTTTTCAAGTAAATTACATATTGGCAGACAGGTATTTAAAGAAGACTAACATTTTTCAGAATTTTGTTACTAAATTACTAATGTTATTTTTGAGTAACCAAAGATGCTATTTTAAATTGGCATAGTTTTAAATTAACATAATCTAAACCATAACATAAAGGACAAGGAGGTCCATATCATAGAATCATAGAGTGTTTGGGGTTGGAAGGGGCCCCTAGGGGTCATCTAGTCCAACCTGCAGTGAGCAGGGACACTGCTAACCAGATCAGGTTGCTCAGAGCCCCGTCCACCC
>NW_009260592.1:60727-83979 GCF_000687185.1 Egretta garzetta | reverse complement strand
GCCCCGTCCAACCTGGCCTTGAATGTTTCCAGGGATGGGGCCTCCACTACTTCTCTGGGCAACCCGTTCCAGTGTTTCACCACCCTCTTTGTAAAGAATTTCTTCCTTATATCCAGTCTAAACCTACCCTGTTTTAGTTCAAAACCATTACCCCTTGTCCTGTCACAGCTGGCCCTACTAAAAAGATTGTCCCCATCTCTCCTATAGGCCCCCTTTAGGTACTGAAAGGCCGTAATCAGGTCTCCCTGCAGCCTTCTCTTCTCCAGGCTGAACAACCCCAACTCTCCCAGCCTGTCCTCACAGGAGAGGTGCTCCAGCCCTCGGATCATTTTTGTAGCCCTCCTCTGGACCCGCTCCAACAGTTCCATGTCCTTCTTGTGCTGAGGGCTCAATTATCTTGAATAAGGTCTGAGAATGTTAAATTGAAAATTACTGGCATGTGAACACCAGTTATACACAATTATTCATATTAGTCAAAAACAGGAGGCTGAGGAACTTCTAGGAGGCTTAATCAAGCCAGACCAGAAGGCAGCAGAGTAATAGACTAAACCTGAGGAATGCACACTGAGGCACACGGGTGTGCAATGGTGCACACTGAAGGGGACAATTCCTACCCACCTTGAGACTCCAAAAGCCATGATGTCAGTGCAGAGGAGAAGAGTCTGGGCAGCTCAGCAAAGACCTAATTTCCAAAATCAAAGAATGCATCATAAAGATTCAGACTTACCTGAAAACAGAGCAAAAATCCAGACCAGTACAACTGCATTCCCTCCTTCTCCTTCATCAGAGTGGGGCAGATCTTCTGCCTTTGCAGCGGAGCTCTCAGCCTCTTTCCCGTGCCACACACAGCTGCACAGACACTTCTCTAACTTTGTATCCTGACAAATGCAAGAACTATGCTCCTGTAGTACTTCTCTTACTACTTAGAGAAGTCAGGGGAGGAATGAAGAGGAAGGACCTTTTGGCAGGACCACGCACTCAGGCCGTTCTTGGAGTCACAGGATTTTTACTTCCACTTGAAAGGCTGTGTTTGCATCTGCCTATATATTTTTAAGGTATTATCAGCATACAAACATTAATTTAAAAATCTAATTTTAACCTGGTATGTATCATATACATTCATAATACTAAAGCAAGCAGGATTTATTTAGAAGAGGTTTTTGAATTCAAATGTATTTGCGCTGTTGAACTATGTTTGTACGCATATGGGTGTGTCTCGATTACTGAAGAATTCAGATGACTAGACTTAGGGAATCCAGAGATTAATTGCTCAGGAGATTAATTACAATATATGGAGCCTTCACTTCTAGATTACTGAATCAAATTCAGTGGAAGAAGGCACCAAAAGAGAGGTGCTCACAGGTCTGGATAACATAATCAGATAGCATTACTTTACTATAGTAGACAGTGCCAAATCCAAACAAACAAACATCCTATTTTCCAGACATGGAAGACAGAGTTACTTTTTAAGTCTTTCAAAAACAAGTCCACAGAGAGCTTCTTGTCCTATGAAGTGAGGAAAGTGCGGAAACCTAAAAGTGAGGTTTTCTGCTTCCATTTGTCTTGTAAATAACTAGGGGAAGGAGGGTTTTGGGGTTTTGGGTTTTTTTTACTCAAGCTGGTTGCTTTTATAAAGATTTTTATCTCCTAGTCTGTTTTTCAGCAGGTTTTCAAAGACGCTCAGATACAGTAACAAGGAGGCATTTTCCACATGCTGCTCACAGGATGGACTACATGGACTTTGAGGATGATAGCCGTGGATGGCGGTTTGATATGGACATGGTGATAATCTACATTTATTCAGTCAACTGGGTAATAGGATTTATTGTGTTCTGTTTTCTTTGTTACTTCTTTTTCCCTTTTTAGTCTGTAGTAATCACAACAGCAAGGAAAACAGCAGTCATGTGAAGCACAATAATGTGAATAGGAAAAAGTTGAAGAACGCAAAACGTTTGATACTGCGTTTTTATCATGCAGAATTGTAATAGACTGCATCAAGCATGCTGTGAGGCTATTTGATACTTCTGCTATGTGTAACAAAGTACTTGAGTTTGGTTCCAAATGTAATGTGAAATCCAGATCATACTTCATTCAGTGGGAGTTTTGCCTTGATTTTGGTGGGAACCAGATTTACCCCTAATGTATATAATAACTACTTATTCTGTGTCATACTAAATACTGCTTATTCTTAGGGGACTTCTGTGTGCTACAACAAAATATGATCCATAGAGCCATTTTGGGGGTTTGACTGTGTATGTTGACACACTTTGCTCACTCATTGGTGCTTCAATTCCTCATACATAAAAGCAATAAAGATGCCTCCCATTTATAGTCAGTCCCCATCCCTGGAGGTATTTTAAAGATTTTAGATGAGGTGCTTAGGGACATGGTTTAGTGATGGAATGGCAGGGTTAGGTTAACAGTTGGACTTGATGATCTTAAAGGCCTTTTCCAACCTAAGCAATTCTATGATTCTATAATTCTATGATTCTATGATCCTTTGGGAACAGGAGATTATAAGCACTGCAGCGCTGCACCATGCAGCATGAATTGACATTCATCTGAGTTATTTCAATGGTATAATCCAAATTCTGGAAAAATTTGACAATTGATAGACCTGTCAGCATTCTACTGTGGGGATGTGCTGTACTGAGTGCCTGAAATTTTGAGCCTATTAACCAAAAAGAAATGATACTGCATAGTGTGCTGACAGTTCATCTTTTCAGCAAATGGCAATCAGAAGGAATCAACTAACAACCCCAAATTCTGCACTTTAAAGGGACGATTTTTGTGCAGATTCCCAGAGTAGCACTGTGCCTTTTTTTACCCATCCAGATGAGTGTGTTTGGATCCAGGAAGACAGCTAATGGAGGGCAAGCAGCAGGCCTGCTGGCTACAATGCTGTGAGACACTAACCCCAGTAAATACTGGAGAAAGAAGCATTCTCCAGTGTAAGAAATCAGTATAATTATTAATATGCTGTAACAATTTGAAGATACTCTCAAGTGTGGGCTCACCAGGACTATATGTCTCCAGGGAGATCATGTAAGAGGACACAGTATTTATGTGCACCTTTCATGTGAAACAGTTCTAAAGCACTTTATAGTTATTCTATATATAGATTGCTGAGTTACAGTACCAAACTGAAGCCAGTTCAGCAATCATTCTGTACTTGCTGCTTTACACAGTATTTTCAAATGAAAGTGAAAGAGCATCTATTAAATTATAAAAAGGATATTAGAAAATATTGCAGGAATCAGGTGCTGAAGGCAGTTCAGGGGCTTACTTTTCAGGAAGGTACGAGGAAGTTTTTATTTCTAAGGGCATGACCCTGCAAAGTACACTGTGGTTTCATCTAGAAAAGCATGTGAGTATATGTATGTAGTTCCTCTGGTATCAGGATTTGTGTGGGAGACCTGTGGTTTTTCAGTAGGTGGTGTACTCCCCTGTTCTAGCAGAGAACAAGGAGAAATGTGTTGTGGAAGGTGCCATCTGCCAAATGTGATGGAATGGAATGAATTCAGGGGTTTTATTAAGCGTGTGCTTATGCTTCTTTACTGGAGCAGGGCCAGCATGGTCAGTCTCTTACAGGCTAGAAAGTGATCAGGACCAGAAACTTTCACTTAATCTGAAAAGTGGCAGTAAAGCAGCTACTAATATTTAGTTGTCTTACAGGCTGCATAAAATTATCTCTTTGAGAATATATGTGTAAAATTAAAAATTACAAGTCTGACTACATTGATGGGACTAAATAACTTTTGCCATATTTTTTAATATATGCAAATTTAAGGGGATATAATCGAAAGTCACCATCACCACATAGTCGTGGTTGTGACAGAAATGCATTTTCTGTAATTACAGTATGTCTAGTTACTTTGTCTCTACCTAAAGGTGATTGACTCTGTTAATCCTGGCATTAGACGTAACATTTTAAAAGCTTTAATGTTGTAGTAAAGCATTTGGTGAATTTCCCTCTTTATATTGATACAAACAAGTCTTTTAAAAGCTAGGGGGTTTTAGGTCATAGGCTCATGTTTTGCTACATGCAGATGTGTATGTGTGTGTGCTCAAATATTACCAGTAATTTTTAACATTTTTCTCATCTATGCGAGGACTGGGAATCTATCTGCAGTTTGTATTTGTCTCTCTAATCTTACAAATTTAGTGCTCCTATCTCAGTTAAGACAAAATTGCTTCTACTTTTTGATGTCAAAAAATACTAAAATAAAAAGATGTCACGAAAAATTACTTTAACTTAGCTGACATAGTCTGAAATTCCACTAATAATGTAATTTAACATTATTTAAACAGGATATCTGATAAAGCAATATCCTTAAGTAAATATTCAAAAATATATTGAGACATAAGAAACTTAATATAGGTACTAAATAATTATATAAGGAAGAGGTACTTACTTCATTTTTAATAGCATGTTACCCGGGTTTTATTCTGAAAAAGGCAACAAAGGAGCATAAAAAATCCATTGTAATATTGTCCTCTTTTGTACATTTACAGCAAGAATCGATGACTGAGGGGGGCTGCATTTCCTAAATTTAATAGGAGTGACAATTTTGTATGGCATTTCTAACTGTGTAACTCTAGCTTTCTTCAAGGCCTAAACAATAAACTGTTTCTTGGGCTATATTGTTTTACTTTATATTGGTTGTTATTAATTCCAGGGAACAATTAGTTTTAAAAGGTTACAAATGTACATAATGAAAACTGCTGCAACTCTGAGAGACATCCTCCATAGGAAAACACCTAAAAGGCGTAGAATGGAGGTACCTTTTTTTGTCCTTTATTGCTTTTTTGAGATATGTACTTTTGTAAAAATACAATAGCAATTCAAAGGCTCAAATTTGGTTTTGCTTGAAGTCTACCTGTAAAATGCTCTTAATATCTGTGGGAGCAAGAGCAGGACCTTTGTAAGCAATTTTCTGATTAAACTGATCCTGCTCTGCAAGCTTGTCTTTCTTATCTACAATAGCATTAAAAGGTTTGCAATAAAATTTGGGTTGTTTGTAGTATTTTGCAGTCATTTCACTAGATTTTGCTTGGTGGAATTAAATTTTAATATTTTTTTCAATGTCTTGTTCATTATCCTGTCTATTTTGTCTATGCTTGGGGTCCATCTAGGGTTTGTTGAATTTTTTGCTATCTGCGATTAACTCTTTTCATACTTGCAGCCATTTATTTGTTTCAGTACTCCCCAGGAAACGGTCAGCTTTTGTCAGAAATCATCTTCAGGGAAGGTGTGGATCTTAATACATTCTGACAATGAAGAATACTCAGTGCTGGTACCATCAGTCCAAACCGATTAACTGTTGAAGGCAGCAGAAATCCAGGACAAGACTAAGTTTGGCTTTGACAAGCAAAGGCACTTTATGCGTACTCAGCAGCGTATGAGTTTCTTGCCTAGCAGTGGGTATGTTTGTAGAACTCCTACCTGCCAAAGTTCCAGTCATCTTGCTCCCTCACACAGTTAAAAAAAAAAACCTCCCAAGCACAATGGATTCTCTCACAGCTGTGTACTTGCCCACAGAAGCCGAGAACTAAGTTAAACCTTTACCAGTGCACTGCATCCACACCTGAAATATTTATTGTATGTCAGCAAAAGCATTACCACAGTTACTGAGATGAAGAAGGATAATGAAGAAGCAGAGTTTAGGTTTATTTTGTCATTTTTAGAGAAAAGTAGTGCTGATAACATGAACCTCTGGGACGAAAAGTACTATTGTAGCTATCATGTGACAAGTAACTGTCTTGATGGTGTGTAGCATTGCTTTTGTGGGTGTGTTTTCAGCATCTTTTGTCCTTGGCAATCCTGACTACTTCATAACTGTGGGATGCACGGTCCTCTCTGGGGAATTCCAGGTCTGTATAAGGGGAATTGCAGGCAGACAGAAAAGTCGAAGATAGGACATTGAGAGCATTCTGCTGGTGTTCAGCCCTGCAGCCAGGCAGATGCTGAGAGAAAGGAGGCAACATATGCTTTGGATTGCTCTGGGCTAGATGTGGAGCAAGACAACAAGCTCTCCTTAGAGACACCTTTTATTTAGCAGAAAGCACTAAGACAGGCAGGAATAGCAGACAGTGAAGTGGATTTAAAACTGCCTGAACAGCCAAGCTCAGAGGGTTTTGATCAGTGACACAAAGTCTATCTGGAGGCAGGTAACTAGTGGTGTACCCCAGGGGTCAAAACTGGGTCCTATCCTGTTCATCATCTTCTTTAATGATCTGGATGACAGGGTGGAACATACCCTCAGCAAGTTGCAGAAGACTGTAAGGAGTGGCTGATACAGCAGAGGGTTGTGTTGCAATCCAATGGGACCTTGACAGGCTGGAGAAATGGAGTGAAAGGCACCTCATGCAGTTCAACAAGGAAAAGTGCAAAGTCTTGGGCCTGGGAACATCCCCATGCCCCAGTACATGCTGGGGGTCACATAGCTGGAAAGCAGCTCTGCAGAAAAGAACCTGGGGGTCCCGGTGGACACCAAGTTGAACATGAGCCAGCAATGCACCTTTGCGAAAAGAAGGCTAATGGTATCCTGGGCTGCATTAGGCGGAGTGTGGCCAGCAGGTCAAGGGAGGTGAACCTTCTGGTGAGGCCACACCTGGAATGCTGTGTCCAGTTCTGGACTCCCCTGTACAACAGAGATACAGAGCTACTAGGTGGAGTCCAGCAAAGAGCCACTAAGATGATTAAGGGACAGAGCATGTCTCACATGAGTTATTCTGTGAAGTCTTCACACAAGACTTACCAGGTTGAGGACTAGAAAAAATGGATCCTTCAATAATGAGCCAGAAAGTTCTGAGCAGAACATCATGGTTTCCCTTAATAACAAAAGGCAGTACAATGCTGGAAGAACTTGGTCGACATTTATGTCCTCTTTTCTACACATATCAGTAATTCTCTGGCTGGAACAATTAATTGTAATTCTTTTTTCTCTCACTAGTATGTTGAGTCAATGCAACCAATCTCTCTTTGGGTACCAGTTCAAACTTTAATTGGTTACCTTTCCTCCTACTTCTTGAAATCTGTGGTTGTTGCAATCCTGTAATGGTAAAGTTCAGAAGATACCAAAGAAAGAATCACAAGAAATCTAGTTGTATTATTGCAGTCATCTTACTGTCAGAAATAGATATTCAGAATTCATTCTTTAAATTTTTTACTACTATTTAAATTTTAAAGCCTAAAATCTGATTTTTTTACAGGTAGAGGTTTGAATTCTAATTTCCAAAAGCACCTCCTAATTTTGGGTGCCTCAGTTTGGCATTCCCAACATGAGGCCTTCCTTGTAAAGAGACCTGATGCAAAACTGATGATCGCCTTTCTCCAAAATAGGTTCTTTAGGATTTCTTATGTTGGGAGCCAAAGCCTGGTAATCTTAAATACATCTATTTGTGATGGGCTTTGGCAGTGATCCAGACCCCAGCAGAATCAATGGGAGCCATCATTGTAAAGATATAGTTTCTCATATATCTCTGCAACTGGATTTTTGTCTTACAAACTTTTTCTATTACTGTAAAAAGATATTCTGATAGAATTGCTGAAATGAGTTTTCAGAATTTCTTATGGCACAAGCATGTTCAAATTTTATATTTACTTACATTTGATTACCCTATGACTGAAAGTAAACTAAACCTCCAGTGTCTTAGACATGCTAGAATTTCTTTGTGGTTGTGATGTAATCCTAGGAAAATACATACTGTCAAAATGAACTTAATAAAATAACTTAGTTAGAAATAAGTTAAAAATAAATTAATAATAATCCACTTCATTCCCGTCAAACATTGCCTCCAGTTGAAATAACTCTACATTTCCAATAAGGCATTAAAATGTAATCCTATTTGAAAGTACTTTCCAGTGTTATGCTGTGGAAGTTTAACTGTAAAATGTAATCTTTTAATTTAGGACATTTCACTGCTCTCTTGATTATATTTTTTAAAAGTGATTTCTTATTTAAAAAAAAAAAATCCTAAAAGAAGACTGAAGGTATGTGTAATTCCATATTGTGATTTTGTTGAAATTATTTTATTACAGACAGATTCTGCAGGACAAACTTCATCTCTGATACACACTGGAGAAAACGTGCTGAACAAGCTGTCACGTTTGATCTGAGGGATGCTTCTGGGCAAGTCAGCAGATTGGCACAGTAGAATAAAAAGCTCAGGGCTTGCTTCTCAAGGAAAGGCTCTCAGCAGGACAGAGTTATGTAGGAGACCAAATGGCTTTCCTTGCCCTTTGAATGCTGCACAGGGCACTCTCTACATATTCGGAGACAGAGTCTCCACTGGCACTTCAGGGCCAGCTTTTGTCCTCTAGTGCACAGGTGTCCCATGCCAGTCCTTGGGAATTATCCAGGGCGTCTGGTTGCAGACATTGATTTTCCTTTTCTTCTTCATTAAAACATTCCTGAACATTGCCAGTTTTCTTAAGGTCTTTTGCTCAGCCTGTAACTGCTGAACTCTACCCAAAGAAGACAAAATGATGTGCTATTATTTTTCATTTCTTTTTGCCCTTTGGGGCTGCTCAACCATTTCAATCAATTGATGTGCTGAGGTATGACATACCTCCCTGAAACTCTGAACTTATACCCAGGTAAGAATCAGTGACCTAATTTATTTACAGCCTTTAATGAAAATTGTGGCAAACGTAAACAGAAGGAAAGTATATACTTTGCCCAAGAAGTGCACAAACCACTTTGTAGCACTAGATATAAACAAAACCCTAAGATCTTTTCAAAGTGACTTCTGGGTCCTGTATAGAAATTTTCTATAAAGGATTCCAGGAGCCAGAGCATGGTTGGTTCTTGCAAGAAACCAACCATGAAGGTGTGAAGTAGTAGATAAGCAAAGGACAGCAAAGCAGCCACTGCCAGAGAGGTACTGGATAGCAGTACTGGGTAGCAGTGGCAGGTACGGGATGCCTTTGAGCCTGGAAAGAAAAAGGAAGGTCACTGTTAATGGTTCGAAGCTATTTTACTGACCACTGCCTAGAAAACAGCTGACTATTCCCTCAGCTTTGTTTGAGGCTGGTAGGAAATGAACATATTTGCTTGTCATATCTGTGAAGATGAAAGCCCTCAAGGTCCTGGCTCAGCCTGCCTGGACCTGGTTTCCTAAGGTCTCTCAGAGGCATAAGGCCTTTACGCATTAATCCTTGGGTGGGAAAGCATGCTCCCCTGTTTGGGATTGCTCATGATACATGAAAAATGTTACTATCAAAAAAAGCCCCACAGGAGTGTCTAAAATGTCAAATATATCCGTTAGCACTTCCTTTATTATTGTAGCAGCAGTCAGTATCCTGTGTCAACTTAATTAAGTAGTTTTTGAGTTTGTAAGATCTTCCAGACCTCAGTACTACACCATATCCTAACCAGATACTCCTTGGGCACCCATCAGCAATGCTGCCTTCCCTCAGCCACATTTTTTAATGTCCTTTCTACTTTATAAAATTTGGAAAGACTCCATCATCTTCATGCCCTTGTCATCTCAATATTAATTTACAAGTGAAATAAAACTGTTCCCATGATTTCTAGATTAATGTTATACAAGTGATACATATCACTGATACTGTATTAGTGATGGCTTATTTTAAATTGTGATTTGGTTTTAGGATGAGAAAACTGCACTAATTGTACTCTGACTTTTCACTAGATACCATTTTAACTCAATAGTAACCTATTTCATTTTCCATCCGACATTTTCAATCAAACATTTTCAACATTCAGTTGAAACATTTCTACATTTCCAGTAAGGCATTAAAATGTAATCAGGCAATCACTTAAAATATACTCCACATGTAATCTTTTATCTTCAAACAAGACGATGAAGGAGAAAAAGTAAATGCCACCAATAAAAAGATCATGGTAAGTCATTTGATATTGATACAAGCATTAAAAATTAATTATTTAAAATCCTTTTTACTCTGTCGTAAAAAAATGAGTATTAAAATGCTAATCATGTAATGTACTCCACTGTTTCTGAGCTGGAGAATGACATTCAGACTGAGCAGAAGGGAAATCTCATGGACCCTCACTGTATTGCCTGTATAATATAAAGGACATTAGGTAATGACATAAAAATCTAGATGGCCATCCTGTTCAATTAAAAGTGAAGAATCCTATGTAATTCCAATCTCCCTAAAATAATCCCCAGTTTGGGGGTATTAACTCTTCATATAATTAGGTTGCTACCCAAGAAATACTGTTTAGACTTACAATCAAAGTGTGAAAATGACTGAAATTCACAAAACCCTGTCCTTAATCCATGCAGATTATAAATCCTTGGGGATGTACATGATTGCAGAATTCATTACCAGTCATAGCATGGCATCTGATGGTGCCTGAAAGACAACACGTTCCAATTAGAAACATATGAGATAAGAATGTGTTTGCCTTGCAG
Organism: Egretta garzetta; assembly: GCF_000687185.1. Classification (NCBI taxonomy): domain Eukaryota; kingdom Metazoa; phylum Chordata; class Aves; order Pelecaniformes; family Ardeidae; genus Egretta; species Egretta garzetta. Next base: position 73,572 of record NW_009260592.1, on the reverse strand, counting down.
ATGGCTCTAGCTAGTTAATGTATGCATTTCAGCTGTCAGAAGTTAAACTAGTTCTAAAATAATTTGAATTAGACTTCAGGGGAGGAAGAATATGCTAATTTTCTTTTATATCTTATCAAGCAGAGAATGTTTGCAAGAAGTTAATGTTACAGGCAATTTATAGCCCTATCTGGTTCCATCTTAAAGAACTGGACCCCACTTTTTATGTTTTTTAAGTCTTACGAATTAAATGAACATAGAGGTTAATTATTAGCTGTATGGTCACAGATTTTTCCAATGTATATAGTGCAATTTTACATGAACAGCAATTGCATGACCTACAAAATTGTCTTGATAGTTTTGTGTTATACTCACCTAGGAGTTAAGGCTCCCAAACTCATTTTTATTTGTCATCTAGATGGTGACTTAAATTCTAAACTAAAAAAAAAATTACATAATGGCATTAAATTACCAAGCTGTACTTGTATTTTTCTTTAATTCTGCTTAAGACAGGAATCTAGTGTAATGATAACAATAGCATAAATCGAAATACCCTTCTCTTTCCTTATCTATTCTTCCTAAAGTGTCTGATTTTCAGAGTGATTTACAGGACAAACCCTCATTATTTTTAATCTCTAAAAACAGTTCTTCAGAACTTCCATTTTCCATGCAGTCTAGTAGCAACAACGCTCAATGTGCAAAGCCCTCGGAGCTTCTCAAGTGAAAGGCACTTTTACAAGCACAAGATTATATCTAAATGCAAGTATTACAGTGTAAATCCAACGAGTTAACACGTATTTTGATAACACTAACTGAATTACCATTATTATCATGATTTCAGTCAAAGCACAGCCAAATTATACATGCATGGCTTGTGTAGATACTAATTCTCTATTGACTTTTTTTTTAAAAAAAAAAAAAAGTTGGTTTAGCATGAACTGCTTTACAGGAAGTTTAAAAGTTTTTGAGGATTGGTCTGTGACCCACTGGTAAGAAGGAGATTTCTGGAAGATTCTAGGAAAAGAACAAAATGTCTAACACTTTAAATAGTGCAGATAGCAAGTTGTTTCAGCCAACAAAATATAAATCACAATGATGTGATTTATTAAACAGTTTTCTGGGGTTTTTTTACTCACAAGAAAGATGAGTTTATTTCATGCTTAAGCTTTTTAACAAATACAAGTAAAACAATCCAGTATTTGTTGCACAAACCTAAGAGTCACGAAACCTTTCTGTTGTCAGCATCATCAGTGATCAGCAGTGGGATCGTAGCAGTCATACAACTTTTTTTGTACAAAAGGAAGACTGTTAAGCTGTCTCTTTGAAAAACACTATGAGCAAAATACAGCATTATATTAGAAAAACAGCACAATTGTCATACATGGAGAATACAAAAATCTTTTTAAATATATTGAAATTACTTTGCAGACATTAATAATTAGTAGATTTCAAAAGCAGTGTAACAAATATTTCAAACATAATGAATGGCACTATATTTTTAAAAAATCTTCAAATCACAACTGTGACTCATTTTATGTTTCTTCGTGAAAGGTAAAGCAGTGAGTCCAACCATTGCACAGTAACCGAGTCACAGTGCATCTAAAATCAAGGACTTGAAGGAAAAAATGTCAAGTCCTAGAAAAGAGAGTCTTCCAAACAGGTAAGGATGGAATCCTGATTCAGCAATGAAAGTTGTCCACCATCCCCTTGTTTTTAACCTACTATTAGGGACAAATCCAGTCTATCAGCAGTCCTTCTTCTGTACGGCTGCAACAGCCATACTGCACCCAAAATGGCTGTGCTCTGCTCCCCTTTTAGTGCAGGAATCCTCACATGGACTAGAGCCAGCATCACTGGCTGTGTGCAGGACTGCTTGGCATTAGGAAGTCGCGCAGATGGCAGGGAGCATGGTTGGGTGGCACCGCAAACTGCCCATGCGCTGCCAGAACAGGCCCTAGGTGACTGTTAAAAAAGTAGAAATTGAGTGGCTACAGCTCTCCAAATATTTCTCCTTTATTCCCACGAATGAACTGTAACATAGAATTAATGAAGCCTATACTCTCTGAAGGTTCTGGACACCTAATGCCCCTTAGAATAGCAGTATCTGCTATGTATAGTGATACATGTGCCTATCACTGATCACGGCAATCTTCTACAGTTTAGTGGCTGGAGCACTTCCAGGAAAAGGGTTTAAACATCTCCTTCTAGAACCAAAACTTGACCACAGCAAATGCCCTAAGCACTAGGTGACTGTGTAGGCATGTGAGAGGGCAGCAACACTGTACTGTATTACAGGTGGACTCGATGATCTTAAAGGTCTTTTCCAACCTAAATGATTCTGTGATTCTATTGGAATTTAAATACATTATTAAGTGCAGATGATGGAGTTTCTAAGTTCCTACTTCACAGAAATTTAATCTTTAAGTTACATGCTTTAGTCAGGGGTATATGGGAGAAGGGGAAAAGAGGCAAATGCTAGTCTTGGACGCACCTTTCACATTTTAGTGGCTGTTTCCACCAGTCTCCATACAACTGCTGTGAATCTCATTCTCCTGCATCTAATCTTCTCTCTTCTTGATAGAGGGAATTCTATCCAAGTCCTATTTTGAATTTCAGTTTCCTTGGTAAATGCCTAACTTGAAGATCTGAGTATGTTGATATCTTTGAGCCCATTTTAATCATGATCCTTCATGAATCCAGTTCCTAGAAAACAACTGGGGTTTGTACTTCTGAAAACAACAAAAAAAACCCAAGAACAACCAACAACCCCCCCTGTCCCAAAACATTTCAATGTTCTAAAAGCAGCAACAGCTTGATGAGGCTACTTTTAGTACATTCTGTGAGGTCCTGTAAAAATTAAATAGAGTTAAATGTAGCTAAAACCACTATCTATTTAAAACCTCTTAATATTTAATTAATGCAATAGTATATATGAATGTATTTTTTTATATGTTGCTGTATATAGGGAGAAGGTATAATTATAGTAATAAGCGTATTAAAACCACAGCTTATCAAAGTAAATACCTGATTAAGACTCATGGAGTTACTTCTCTTTTAAGTAGTCATAAGGAATATTGGGATGATGAGTGGATTGAGACCAGCCCGGCAGAGAAAGACTTGGGGGTACTGGTGGAGGAAAAGCTGGACATGACCCAGCAATGTGTGCTGGCAGCCCAGAAAGCCAAGTGTCCTCCAGGCTGCCTCAAAAGCAGGGTGGCCAGCAGGTCAAGGGAGGTGATTCTGCCCCTCTACTCTGCTCTGGTGAGACCCCACCTGCAGTCCTGCATCCAGCTCTGGAGCCCTCAGCACAGGAGGGACATGGACCTGTTGGAGCGGGGCCAGAGGAGGCCACAAAAATGATCCGAGGGCTGGAGCACCTCTCCTATGAGGACAGGCTGAGAGAGTTGGGCTTGTTCAGCCTGGAGAAGAGAAGGCTGCGGGGAGACCTGATTGCGGCCTTTCAGTACTTGAAGGGGGCTTATAACAAAGACGGGGGCAGACTTTTTAGTAGGGCATGTAGTGATAGGACAAGGGGTAATAGTCCTAAACTAGGAGACGGTAGATTCAGAGTAGGTATAAGGAAGAAATTTTTTACAATGAGGGTGGTGAAATGCAGATACATTCCTAGTAGAACGAGGACATAAGTCCTGATAAGGTTGGAATGCTATTAAAGGGGAAATGCTTAGCTAGTATACAGAACTTAGTTGCTAGAGTAGAGAAGCAGTAACCGCATGTAGGGTAAGATGATGACAATGAAATAACGAATGAGCGAGCTGGAGGCTTATATGCTTGTCGGATAGACAGTAGTATGTACGAATTAGAAAATTATACGTGATCTTGTGTACGGGGCTTGGAAGAATATAAAAGCTGTATGCAAAGGTATAATAAACAGCTTCTGGAGATCATATTGGTCAGCGTCAGGAGTCCAGTCTTCCGCAGTGAAACACTGGCACAAGTTGCCCAGAGAAGTGCCCTGTCCCTGGAAACATTCCAGGAAATATCCCATTTGGGTAAGGATTTTAGCAATGTGATCTAGCTGAAGATGTCCTGCCCTTGGCAGGAGAGTTGGAAATAGATGATCTTTATAGGTCCCTTCCAATCCAAACCATTCTATGATTGTATGATCTATTGTAATAAATGCTTTCCCTTTAGTATGTCAATTTATATCAGTTGTCTAAGCATCCTCCTGCAATCATTACTTTAACCTATATAAGCAGCATTATGATTGTACTAGTTATTTTTATATTGGAAACCAGCAGATTTGTCATTTATTTTTATATTGGTAAATATATTTCTAATTTAATATTATAAACACATTTATACTTGCTACCACTTTCAACCAGTGGACTTCAAATTTAGTTGAGAATTTCTTCAATAATATTTCAGCAAGAATAGGAAAAAATGGTTTAATAAAGCCACCAGCAGAAGTCAATTACTAAATACCTGAACACTTGTTTCTCAAGTTTTTCAAAACCTTTTTAAAAAACAAGAACATACATTTCTCCTGTCAGATAATGCTCAGTATTTATTTTAAATAAATGTTTATAACAATGAAACTTTTCAACTTCAATGGAAAGAAAAAGCAAAATACCACCTGACATAATAATGCAGAGTGTTCATTAAGAAACTGGTGTTTGACATTCCCAGTTTATAGGAGATGCAGTTTTTAGGTAACATATTAGCTTTGATGCTGTTTATCACATTCAGTCAGAGTCGCTGCAGTTCTTGCAGAGAGCCATGGGGAACATGTGCAAAACCTCCTCTCTCACCATTCTGAGTTGTCATGAGTGTTCATTTTCTGGGAAATGTGACAAATCCTTCCTTCTACATCAGGCATTGCATTTACTGATGGTTTTTTTTAACTGTACTTTCTTCAAAGGCCTGCGGCAAATTCAAAAAATGTAAAGGTAATACATATATATATTATAAAAAATAGAATAAAAATAATTATATTAACTACTGATCATTTAAACAACTTAAATGTTAATCTGATTGTATGGTAACTCTGGTATAGAAACACTTCAAACCCAGTTTTTTATTACGACCTATAATTTTGATAAATAATCCAAACTTCATGGATGGCAAAGACCATGATTGTGAAATTACTGTTTGTTCAAGTGTTTGTAGGATGAACTATTCATTACCAGATCTCTACTTTCAATCTCATGGAGATGAGTTGAAGCTGAAAGTTAAGCTTTTTGCTAGAGATTTAGAATCATAGAATGCTTTGGGTTGGAAGGGACCCCTAGAGGTCATCTAGTCCAACCCCCCTGCAGTCAGCAGGGACACCGCTAACCAGATCAGGTTGCTCAGAGCCCCATCCAACCTGGCCTTGAATGCTTCCAGGGATGGGGCCTCCACTGCCTCTCTGGGCAACCTGTGCCAGTGTTTCACCACCCTCATTGTAAAGAATTTCTTCCTTATATCTTACATGCCAGTTACACACAGTGCTGTTTTAAGACTTTGGCCCTCAAAGCCGCAGCTTAAAAGAAGATCTTAACAGTAGTCCTACATCTCCTATCTGTTCTTTCAGAAATACCGTTAACACACCATGCAGTGAGTGCAGTGGAGATCTACGTACATGCTAAGACCAATGCACAGGGTGCACGCGAGCACGTAGTGCCCAGGAGCTTTTCCAAGATTAAGAGCTCCTGCTGGTCCACAACTGAGAACAGTACACACACTGTGCAAAGTGAATATGATGATTGGTTATTCTAATAGGAGAAAGTGAGCAGTGAGTTTGAATAGTATGACAACAAGAGGAGAGAGGGAGAATCATGAAAAAGAGTAATTTATTTTTAATTTTCTGTGTGAGGAAAAGGAGTTTAAATATGATGTGGTCATAAGGAGGGAGCCAATATGGGATTCAAAGAGGGAGAATAACCTGGCTTGACCTGTATGCCTGTACCAGGCAGCCCATTAGAGAGCCCCAGCCCAGTGTTCTCATGAGCCCTTTAAAGTAATGTGGGGGCTGTATTAGCTTTGGACAGGCTGTGAATAGGATGACTCCTTCCTGCACCCAACACGCCTGCTGCAGCAGGATCAATAAGGAAAGGTAAGTAAGACGTAGTAAGTCCGCTTTTATTTTCCATCAAAAGATGCTTGTGCTAGGAGTAGGTCCAACAGAAAAAAGGTTACATTTTTTCATTGGCTTTTCAAAGAGAGAAAAAATGAGAGTAAAGCAATTCACACAGCTGCATGGAGATAAAGAGGCATAGCCAGTGAAGTTAAGGGAGGACAGCAAAAGAAGAGATTTAGAAGGAAAATGAGGAACTTCTGCTTCTCACTGAACTTTGAGGCATCTACTTTCATCAGAAATTAGATCATCATCGCATTATCTCAAGCTCACCATTGTGAAATGCTAATAGTGTTTCTAGGTTTTGTTCTGTGGCTTTGACCTGATTTCCTTCATACTTTCTCAAAACAAAGCCATCTACTCCCAGTAGAATTTTTTAAACCTTTACAGACAGAGGGTTATAAATTACTTTGGCACAATTACAAATAGAAGGTTTTAGCTAATGCAAATGCTTTGAGACAGACTTTTTTGTGCTTTTCAGCACCATTCATAGGAGCATGTGACCCTTTTTCTGTGGCTAATGTAATTTAGATCTATGAAAATAGTTTCAACTATCTTTGATTTTCACACCATTCTTAGGATCAAAAGTATGTATATAACAGGTGCTTATCCCAAAATGACAGGTAGACTTCCCTATCCTATTCTGGAAGAGATTAGAACACATTCGGTATTTCATCTACTACTAAGTGACTTCTCTGTCCCTCTGTACAGTCAGTTTAAAAAACATAGACCATATTCTGCATTTCCTGTCTGTCAAGCAACAAATACTCTAAATAAGAGCCATTGTTGCAAGTTCACAAGGTGAGACATATGATACAAATAAAATACAGCATTTTATTCACCGTCTTCTGGTTGTAGGTAAAATTGAGCAAGGTGCAAGATAGCCAGTATTAGATAGCCAGTATTAGAACATGCCATAAACTGTTCATTTAAGTGCAAAAATGTAGATGACAAAGAATAATGCCTCACGTCTTGAGCATTTTGTGTGTCTTTAACTAAAGGAGAACAGCTTTCTGGACTGTTAAAAGGATTTTACTTACTGTCTTAAACTGCCTGTAAGTTAATTCCATTTTTTAGGGTTTTTTTCTGCATTTCAGACTTGGGGCGGGGGCATAGTTTATTGGTATGAAAATAGGAAGAATATATTTCAGCCTTTGAGGCTCATGAATAGGTGGTAAAAGTCTTACAGAGAAGACCTTTAAGTCAGTATTGCAGTCATCTAAAGAATTCCTTTGATCAGCATCCATCCTTTCTCATAAGTAAATAGAGCTCTGAAAGAAAGAGCTTTATTCAAGCATCACTGAGAAGAACCTAAAAAAAAACCATGACGGGACATATCCATGGCTGTGGAGAATAAAATCTTAGGTGGGATTTTTCAGACCTCTCCAAGTAAATCAGGACTTAAAATCCACATATCCCACTTAAATCTCAGGTATACCAAAGCTGAAGGGGGTCTTCCAATAACAATATGTTCTTAGCTGCCTTTAAAGCCTCCTTTTTGGTATTGAAGTTATTTCAAATTAATTCCAACTTTTGTAACCATGGAAAACCCAGGAAGACAAAACTCCCATGGGTGCCTGGAGTACACAGGCGTTTATGGATGTTTATGAGATGTTCATGAGAGGCTAAGAAAGAAAAGGGGAGGGTGACGGTGCCAGGATGTATCACTAAACCTACATCCTGCAAAAATAATTTTGTCACAGACTCTTTGTGAGAGTAAAGAAAGGACTTATCAGAAAGGCTTTTGTCCCTTGAAAGCCTTATATGCTAAATCCAAAGCTTCTGCATGCTAAATCCACTTCCCTACAAGGGAAGTAGAATTTCAAAACAGGTTTTGGCCTCCTTAGAAGTTTTTTCTACCTCCTCCATTTTCACGTCCCTTCAGAAACCCATCCCAACATGCCTGCAGGAGTGATCACCCCAAAGCAATCAACTGAATAATCTGTGAAGCACCCTGTATCTGAGGAAGTATTACCATATTCATAAAGTAGCAGCTCTGTGGACTTACAGGGCTGGGTACTCAGAAGTTGTCACAGATCTTTCCTGCCTTTTCTCAGTTGCACTTTGGTAAAGTTCCCATAGACCAATGTCCTAATGTTTTGTATTTTGTGTATTATATAGCTTTATTTGCATTATTCAAATTCCCATGGATGATGAAAAGATGACCATAAACAACAAGTGTCTGAGAGAAACAGTCACATTCTCATAGATGACAGTTCTGTAAATGTACACATTTGAATGCCTATTTCAAAATTACTTTGAATTCTAAGGTCAAAAGCATTAGTAATAAAACTGTTCAATTTTTGGTTTAGTATGAATTTTTTACTCATTGGAAAAGTGAGTTGAAATTGCTTGGAGCTACCTTCTTAAATAACTTCCAGATTGAATATGTACATTTTGCATGCAAATAAGACTGAGAGATTGTGGCTACAAATAGCTATACGTAATTTGAATATGCAAAAATAGTATTTGCATGTGTGAACTTTACTAGAAGACAAGTGAGAGATATTAAAAAACAGGCTTGATATCTGTGTTTTCTAATCTTCTGCAGGATGGCAGGAGTATTTATCAAACTAAAAACACAAAGGAATATCAGGAAAAGAACAAATCTGAAAACTGATGGAGACAAAAAGGGAAAATAATCGAATTACAATCCAGTATACTCTTATAATTCAGCAATCAATCAGATTGTACTTTATGGAAATAAAGCTTCACTAGCATGATTAATAACAATAAACATAACGCAATTTACATTAGCCAAGTATTTCTTAATGGCAAGTTGGTAGACCTTGCCTTCCTTCAGATACAGTCCTTGATTTTTTACTGAGTCTCCTACAGTTCTGTGCTCTGGTTCTGCATCTGGATGAAGTCCAAATTCTATTCCTGCTACCTGAGGAAATCTGGAAGTTAAGAAGACAAATACTGGATAGGAAAAGGAATGAATCAAGTTAATGAACCATTCAGAACAACGCAGTAAAAGCCAGACTCAGAGCAAAAAAGACATTGCTCTTAAAATAACAAGATTAATAAGATCATACTTGCACCAAATACTGTACAGTTGTAAGGGTATTTGAGGCAGCAGCTGTTACTTTTCTTGCCAACAGTCCAGAATTGATTATCTATGTTAAGACACTACCAAATGAAAGGTATCTTAAGTTTTTATCACAGTTTTTATATTCACATAATATAGTAATATTAGTAATGTTTCTTATAGAGAAGTAATCATCGTACTTTGTACAAGTGTGACACAAGTTTTGTGATACCATTATCAGCATTAAGTGAAACTGTGTGAAACATTTCAAGTGTCTAAGACAACTAATATTTTCATACACAGGTAGAACAGACTGGATGATCACTCTACAGACTTTTCATCAAGAGACTGATATCTGTAAAACTCCTTTTAAAAAGTTTCCAATAGTTGTCTCCCTGGGATTCTGACTACTAGCAGTGGATCTACAAGAGGGAGGATACCAAAAAGATCATCCGTAGCAAAATCCTCTGCTGGCTATTCTCAGTTTAAACAAAGGTTATATACAAAATCATAACAGAAAATAATTAAATTTTCTGTAGGGTTTTTCTTCTATAAACATTTGGCTAAATAATACATTTTCTCGTTCAAAGAGCTGAGGTTAGCTGTGGTTTGAGGTTATGATAAATACAAAAGAATGTTTGTTAAAAAGTTGTTGAAATAACAGTGATGTAGGAGTCAACACTACAAAGATGTATACACACACAACTTTATGTGCGGTAAAGAGCCTTAGAAAATTAAGCAAACATGTTGGTTTAATGACTTCTATAGTTAGGGGTGTGTTGTTTGTTTTTTTAAAATACCGCATACTTGGGTAAATGGAGAAGCCAAATCTCGATCGTAATCCCTTCCATCATAAAATAACGATAAAACCAATTAAAACCAAAGCCATTAGGGAACTAGGTAAAAAGAGGATTTAAAAAACAAACAAACAAACAAACAAACAAAAGCCCACCCAGTATAAAGAGAGTAATTATTAGCAAGGAAGAACAGGAAAATGGAGATAGCAAAACCACCAAAATTGATTGTGAATGAAGACTCATAGAAGCTTTCAATTTTTAAATAGTTCAGTAGCATTTTGATTTAAAGCACATTTGGCAAAACCAATTGCTCTGCAGATTTAGTAAGATCAAGGTTTTATATGTGGGAAATGTGTTCTCAAACTGCTTCTTATTTGAATGAGGAGCGGAAATAATTGCAAAAATATGTTGCTTTCAAGACTACAACCAGGATTTCACCCAAGCTATTTTGTCGCATTACAGTACTGCTGTACTTTAACTAAGCATCATTCTTCACTCTTACCATGCTTGCTCTACAAACACAATATGCTTGATTCCTGCCTTGGACACCATACACTTTAAAAGACAAAAAAAAAAAAAGCCAAGGGAGCGTCCAGAAAAGTAGATCTTTTAAGTAATGGGAATCACCAACACATTCTAACCTATATATACCAATTTTAAAAATTATTTCTCATAAGACTATGTGTTCATATATGCGCACCAGTATTTATGTTACTGTACTTCAATCATAACCTGAAGCAGTTAGCTTATGAGATTAGTTCACATGTTAATGTGCTGATATTTTCAGTATGTATATTGATATATGAAGGATTAAGATTTACTATTACAATTTATTTGGTGATTTTAAGTTTCTAATTTCTTCAGAGGTTTCTTTTCCACTAATATAATTGTCTTTGAATGCTTTCTTTTGTGATACAAATCCCTGACTTCTGGATTTGTTCTTACTCAGGTATTTTGGAAGGGCTACTCCAAACTAAATAATTAAGACACATTTCCAAGGGTAAATATTAACACACTCAAAACATTTTGGGTTAATTTAAATGATGACCTGAAGTAGCTAGTGCTACACCAGCATCAGCAGCTTCTAGTATTGCATTGGGCATAGGATTTCCTAGACTGCTTTCTGCTCCTCCCACAGTATACAACCATCTAGGTCTGTATCAGCTGGACAAAGAACTACTTCTAAAGGATGCCGAATAAAAAGATTCTCAATATACTTATGTGCAACAAACATTCCTTAATTCTAGAAATATGTTTCAAAAAAACAGTTTTGTTTTATAATTTTCAGTACAAAAAGGAAAATGAGAAAAATGTGTATTATCCCTTTACTGTCATAAATCTGAATAGACATATAAAACATCATTTGATTTGGCCTTAATTAATACCAACACTTCTAAAGCCACCCAGTTCCCACTCTGCATCCATACTTACAAGAAGTTTAGCAATACCAATAAAGCTACAAAATATATCTCTGGAGTTTATCTACGCAGGAGGAATTCCAGTCTAGCATTTCTTCTTACTGTATCTGATATAAATAGTTTGCAGACGACAGTGGACAGCAGAAGTGATCAAGACCTGCTGTAAAATAAACCCAAGACATTCCCGCAAGAGTAATAAATACAGTTCTGTCCATCATTGTCTTTAGGAAGAAAGCTTGACTGGACTGCAAGAGATGACTCTGCAGGTGACTGAATTAGTGGAGTTCATTCTCATGCAGCGAATCAGTTCTCAAATGCAAAGAATATCTGGGATTTTACTTGGGAGCTTTGAAAAGTCAAAATTACACTTTTTTTGTTTCATGTTGCCTTTGCAAAGGGGAAGGTAAAAGTATTTAAATGATTGTACTTCTAAATCCTATAAGACTGAGAAGAATTTAGCCAGAACGTGAGAATACACAACAGCAGCTGATAAACACATACATCAAATTAACAGGTTGTAGCTTGTTGCTTAAAACCATTCTTGGAACCATCATTGCCCATGTGCATTTCCTGAGCAATTTTCTTATACTATTCTCCCGGTTAAATGTTCAAAACAAATTCACCTGTGGTCAGCAAAGGAAAGGTTTCTGCAGTTTAAAGATACTTAAGATCAGGGATTGCAATCAACTTCACAGTCAACCTAACTTCAACAGTCCCAAAGTTTTACTGTAATGTGTGCTAGTTTTTAGCATCTCTTGTGAATACCAATGATCTAATTAAAATTGTCTTGTGATCTCCAGAGTCCCCTCAGGAGCAGAGAATATAGCAGATGCCATGCTACTGCAGCATGACAGAGACTGCTTTAGAGGAATGTACCTGTGGTTGACTGTAAATGGTATAAGTGCTGTGTATCAGAGAAAACAGCTTATTTAAATTTAATATTTTGTTTGAAATATTTTATTCACACTAGAAATACACTATGCAACTCAACAGTAATAGCCACATAAGGGATTTAAGTACAAAGCTCTAGGGATTGAAGTGTTACAGCGTTATTACTAATAAAGATCTATAATAAATTCTTACAGATGGTGATCTTTCAATTAGAAAGTCCCAGCATCCATAAAACGGAATGTTATTAAATGCTGCGTTCCTTTACTCTGCCATTGCTTCTAACTATTGAATGAGTAGCTATGTCAAGGATAAATTAATTCATATAAATCCATATACATATAATGCCTATGCCACATAATTCATATACCAGTGCCAACTAATTCTTTCAAGAATTCAGAAAGTAACACATAGAGGGATGTCAAGGGTACTGTTTTTTTTACTATGAGCTTTCCTATATTCTGCAGATAAAGTAATATTTTAGAATCTATCTGGATAAATGACAAGATTTTTGAATCATAGAATCATAGAATCATAGAATGTTTTGGGTTGGAAGGGACCCCTAGAGGTCATCTAGTCCAACCCCCCTGCAGTCAGCAGGGACACCGCTAACTAGATCAGGTTGCTCAGAGCCCCGTCCAACCTGGCCTTGAATG
>NW_009260592.1:46077-60182 GCF_000687185.1 Egretta garzetta | reverse complement strand
GACCCAGGTGCAGGACCTTGCACTTGGCCTTGTTGAACCTCATGAGGTTCACACAGGCCCACCTCTCCAGCCTGTCCAGGTCTCTCTGGATGAAATCCCGTCCTTCTGGTGTGTCAACTGCACCAGTCAGCTTGGTGTCATCCGCAAACTTGCTGAGGGTGCACTCGATCTCGCTGTCTAAGTCATTGATGAAAATGTTAAACAGCACCGGTCCCAGTACGGACTCCTGAGGGATACCACTTGTCACCAGTCTCCAACTGGACATTGAGCCATTGACCACTACCCTCTGGACGCGACCATCCAGCCAGTTCCTTATCCAACAAACAGTTCACCCATCAAATCCATAGCTCTCCAATTTAGAGAGAAAGATGTCATGGGGGACCGTGTCAAAGGCTTTGCAGACATCCAGATAGATGATGTCTATTGGTTTTCCCTTGTCCACTGATGCCATCACACCATCATAGAAAGCCACTAGGTTCGTCAGGCAGGACTTGCCCTTGGTGAAGCCATGCTGGCTATCTTGAATTATCTCCCTGGCCTCCATGCCCTTTTTCCAATCACCAGGGACTTCACCTGACTGCCATGACTTCTCAAATATCATGGAGAGGGGCTTGGCGACTACATCGGCCAATTCCCTCAGGACTCTGGGATGCATCTTGTCGGGTCCCATGGACTTATGTGCGTTCAGGTTCCTCAGGAGGTCACAAACCCGATCTTCTCCTACAGCAGGAGGGGTTATGCCCTCCCGGTCCCCCTCATGCCATCCATCAACTCAGGAGGGGTGAGGAGAGAGGCTGCCAGTGAAGACTGGGGTAAAAAAGGTGTTGAGTACCTCAGCCTTCTCCTCATCTGCTGTTACCAGCTTGCCAGTCTCGCCCCTCAGCGGGCTACGCTTTCTTTAACCATCCTGAATGCCACTTTCATAGGTGAGATTAAAACTAAATTCAGTAAGGTGATGTCTTTTAATAGTAATCAACTCATGGATGCACTAGAGTAACCTCCCATTAAAAATTAAACTGAAACAATTAAAAATAAATAGGCCACATTCCTCTGAGGTCTAAGTTTCCTGAAGTCAGTCAGGTTGTATCAGTAAGAAATACGGATCTTATTTCAAGATAGAAGGGCAAACTAATTCACAAATTCCTGTTAAAGATAAATCTAAACTGTATTTATAAAGTCAGGAAGATCCCATAGCCACAATTTAAACACAGTAGAGTTAATTGCATCTAGAATAATACACAATATAGGACAAAGGGCACTTACAGCTTCCCCCCCCCCTAAATTCACACTCAGATACAGAGTTGGGATGCAGCCATGGTAAAGCTCTACATCCAGGAATTTGGAGACGCTTGCTGACCCAATATGATTGGTATGGCCATTGAAAACAGTTGTTTTTTAATAAATTTGAACCTAATTCTTATTAGCTGTTTCTTTTTTAAGTAAATCATTAAGAAAATCACACTCACCTGAAGGTTCTGAATCTACTCACTGATCACTGATTTTATACGTAAATCTTTTTCTGGATTTCCTAGAATGTCAGTTCTTTGAAAAATATACTGAAGGGATGAACCAAAGTGTCTTTTTCTTTTGTTTGAGAAATTTCTAAAATCCAACTTTTTCCATAATTCATGTTCCATCTATTTTGTTATAATTCTCATGGCCAACTAGTATCAGATCTACTCCATGGATATTCTGTGCAAGTGTGTCATGGACTGTGATAAGCTCTGCTCTTTCTTCTTCAAGTCCTGCAGATTATTTCATTAGCTTCTTTCATGTAACCTGTACAGTTGAGGTTAATTTGTTTATAGTAGCAAAGGTATCTGGCCTGTTAACCTGATTTTTATACTATTCCATTTAACTATTTTTTTTGACTCTGCTGTGACCTCACGGTTCCAAAGTAAATCTGTTGTATACATTGTGGACAAAACCTGGAAAACTGTATTTGTTGTACATATTCTCCAGAATATCCAACACCGGAGTCAAATTCATGGCTTCCTAAATGTAAGTTCAGAAAGTTATTCTTTAAAGTTAATAAAAATAACTGTAAATTTTAGCCAGGTGCTAGTTTTTTTACCATGAGCTAGAGATTAAGAAAACATACGCTTCACCTTGTCCTTAAAATAAACTCAACAGGGGGACTTAGTCCATCTACCCTTTACTGCAAAAAAAAAAAAAAAAAAGCTTGATCAATTTAATTTATTTTTGCAGGTATTCTAGATACAAACAATTCTAAAGGACACTTTTGTGCATCTATTACTTTCACAAGTTATCTAAGTTAAAAACATCATAAATCATCCTTATAGGAGCATTTTTTTATGAAGTCACAAAAAAAAAAAGTTTACTTCAATGCCCAAATAGTTGAGGTAAAAAAAATCTCAGCTTAGTAAGATATTTTTTGTATTGAACATGAAATAATATGGAGGAATGAAAAAAATAAGTACCCTGCAAAAAACATTAAATGGTACAACAGTAGGCATAAGAAATACTAGGCACAGTATTCTCAAATCTGTGTGTGTTACAGAATCCTACAGAAAGGCAGCTCTAAGTCAGCTTTCAGTTCAAATCCTGGATCTGCTATTGGTATAGTCCCTGGAAAGGTCCCTCTTCAATGAAACACCCTAGAGGGTTCTGGATGCTAAGCTGCTTCTGCAGATGATTTAATTGCTAAGGGCAAAATCCCACATACTTATTAAACTTGAAATAATAGTAGCATGAGCAGAAGGACTATTTACAATGAAAGTGGCTGTTAGTCTGTACACAGGCATATTTTTATGGATACAACCACTTATGGTACTTTTCTTTGAAAAAGGTGATCTTTCCATGTTTCATGCTGTATACATTCTTGTTTTGGAGTATATGTAAAACAAGAGCAGAAAACTGAATTTAATTATAAGGAATTAAATTTACTTCCTACAAATTAACTAGCCTCTGAGCTTTGCAAAAGACAAACCAAAAATAGTAAGGAGTGCAAAAAGACTAGCTGACCTCGTCCTTCTACCCAACTAAATCCATGCTTGAAAGAACAGATACGTTTAGAAACACAAAGTGAAACAAACAAACAAAAAAATTCACAAAAAGAAAGAATCATCTACTTGACATATTTTTGCTTTCCCTTTTTGGCTCATAAGAAGCCTTGTGCTGGTTTAGGACCCTAACAGACTTTCATGTTACTTACATGGGTAATTGCCAATCAAACTAGCTTGTGTTTCGTAATTTCCTGGGTTACTGCACTGCTGTTTTCAGTAGCCAGTTTTGTTGCCTACTAGTTCTGAAACTATTTGTCATAATCTCATTTGGGAGTCTGAACACTTGCTGCCCACATCAAAAGCAAAGTCTGTTTCAACTAAGAGTCAATTACTCTGTTTATTAAACAGTATTTCTTTACAAAAGCACACTTTGTATGGTTTGCCTGCTAATTTCAAAGCAGACTGTAGGCTAAACCAAAAATCTTACATATACTTAAATGGTCTTGGATTTACTTCTCCCCTGAAGTAAGGGTCCCATAGTTGATACTAGTGGCACTTAGATTAGAGATGAGCTGTTTTCTTTTTTAAAGAAGTGACTGTTGGCTGATGATTTTATATGGGATTAGATTTTCCTTTTACTTCTGCAATCTTAGAAGCAAACTTTGACTCTGCATTCATTCCTGAAGAGGATATTCCACTTGCAGGGAGGAATTTTGGGGAAGAGCCTGCAAAAGCACATGCCCTGCACCCTAAGTATCCTATGAAGCTGGGCTCTGCAGAACACAGACACACTGCGGTACACCTCTAACAGGGACTGAAAGAGCCCTGAAGATGCTGCCACTAGACAAATAGTGCGCTTGTCTTTCTGTGACGAGGGCTATGCTGAGGCTTGCAGAGCACTCCTTCAGCCACTGGATCAAAACAATGTCTTTCTACTCATCACATCAAGAATTTAGGCTGTGTTGAGAATGCAAAGACCATAGGCTGCATTAAAAGTAAGAACACAAGGTCCTGCCTGAGACAACTTACAGTGAAAAAGCTGCAGATGACCACCCACAACTGAGAATAAACCAACAAACCACAGGTATTGTGAAATTCAACTTACCTTAGATTTATTACCAAAGACTGCATATGGGCAGCAAATTTAAATAGGAATAATGTATTTTCCTTTTTTTGCTATACATAAAGCTGGTGGAATTAAGCAGTCTCCACTAAAAATAATAAGTGGATTCGGGGAATCAAACTTTTTATATCTGTTGCAAGTCTACATGGAAAAAAAAAAAAACCACCACAAAGCCCAGGCCCATTTGTCACCCTCTTGTTGCTATTCATCCATACTTGTAGCTTCCTTTTCACCACTGAATTCGTGAAGCTTTCATTTGGCATTTCCTCAAAGTAACTGAAAATATTTACAAATAAAAGACATGAACAATGCTTAGAACACTCTATTCTTTTTCAAATGTCAATAGCAGTTGTTCTCTGAATAGGAAGGGAGGGAAAAATAGAAAAAAGCTACAGGCAAAATGTGGACCTGCTCTTTCTTCTGTGCCCCTGTGCTTGTGTTTTCTCACTCTGACCTTCACTCCTAAATAACTCCTCTCTTACCACTTTCCATTTCACTTCCTGTCATCATTCATAAGCATTCTCTGTTGCGGTTCAGCTTTTTCCACCCTGTTTCTTCATGTTTGTATATGTTTGTTTGGTTTTTTTCTCATCCTTCATTTCTTCCCCACTTCTTCATTACTCTTATCTTTAAAAGCTGCAGAAATTTCTGGGATATTTAATAGCACTGATACTGCTGTCATTAAATCACTTCGCTAGTGCTCTGTTGGGAAGAACATTTCCAGGAACTGCATGTTAAGAAATGTTGCTTCCAGCAGTACTGAATTTGAAAAGTGGAAAAGATGCTGAAGTAGTGGTAAATACAGTGAAAGAAAGTATCTGTCTCATGAGCTGACAAATAAACTTCCATGAAATGACAAAACCTTTCATCAGACTGGGGAAGGTTGTGAAAGCAGAAGTTTTTACCTCCTATAGGAATATTTATGTTAATATTTCTTATGAAGCTAATATGATATTTTTGTAATTCCAGAAAGTCACAGAAGAATAGAGTTGAAAATGACCTTGAGGAGTCTATAATCCAATTTCCCTTCCAAGGGGTGATTAACAACACATGTAATTTCTGGCAGAAATATAATTAAGAACCTTCAGGTAAAGTCTCCTGTAGAAAACTAATCCAACCCTTCACTGTCCTTAACATTAAAAAGAATTTTCAATCTAACCTGAATACTCTTGCTGAGATTATTTACATATTTTTATGATGCCAGAAAAAAAAAGGTTATTCCTTTCCTTATGCTGTAGCAGTTTGCGTAGTCGAGAACTGCTCTCTTTCCTCAGTCGTCTACTTCCAGTACCATCAACATCTACAGGGTTCACGTTTTTCTAGCCCACCTTATAATTTTTTTCTCCCTCCCTCTTCTCTCCAGGAGTCCCACATCTTGCTTGAGATGCAAGGCACCAGACCGGATAGGTCTTTACCAACTGGTAAAGTCAAGACTGAGTAAATACTAAGTAGAATTACTATTTCATGTATCTTGCTAGCTGTAACGCTAATTCTACTTCCTGGTACGATAGTGGGGTTTGTTACTAATAGCTTCATCTTCACGTCAACAGCAAAAAATGCCTAGGTCCTTTTCTGCAGGGTTTTATCTACCCCACTCTTATATTTGTATGGTGGATAACTTCTACCAAAGTGCAGTATCTTATGCATTCCCTTACATGATTTCTCCACATTTTTCAAGATGGTGTCTTTGATTTGTCAGGATCACAATGAATTCTCATGTCTCTAAGTTCCAGCAGCTATCCCTTTCACGTTCATGTCATATAATTTAACAATTGTACTCCCAACGCTGTCATCTGGAGGATATGGGAAACACTGAAAGGAGCTGGACCCTCAGCAGGCATCGGCTGAACCCCATTCATGTTAACCCCATGTTAAGAGTAACCCGTTTATTACACCTTGAGCTGTTGTTCAAACTATTTTGTCCTTCCTTAGCTTTGGCATTCCACGTGGAGAAGGGCAAGAAATCATATAAGCAGATATTAAGCCATAGCATATATATATTCTCTATATATGTAGGATACATTCCATAGGATTTCTCCAGTCCCCTGTAGTTATTTGTGGTGAACAAAGGCAGGATTAGGGATCTGGCTCTGTAAGTCTGCCATGTAGCATAGCCTCTGTCTACATATGAATTTTTATGTAATTTTTAAAGCTCATTCGTATAATGAATCTTCCTCTCTCATTGTGAGTTTTAGCCTATGGAGGGTAAGTTTTGAATTTTGCTTGTATTTGGAGATCTGACATGCTAACTTCAAAACTATAGTTCCACTTGTCATTTAGAAGAACAGAACACAAAACTGTTCTTTGATCACACAGAAAAAAAACAGATGGGACTGTGGACAACAGAGAAATGAGTGAGAAACAAAATAGGAAAAATAAGGACAGAGTACAGAGTAGAATAATAATATGAGACTAGAAGAACAAACAAGATGAAAACAGGCCAATTAAAAAACCATACGGCATAAACTGTGAAGAAATTAAAGCAAAGAAACAATAGGAGAAAGTAAAAAAGAAAAGGCAAGAACAAAAATGCAAATTCATGAAATAACATTGAAACCAAGCACTTATTTCTTTACCTTTATACAATAATTCAGTCCTATGCTTTTAGGAGAGCAGTATACATTCTCAAATCTTTAGCTCTTCACTGGCAGCACAACAGCCTCATGCGGGATTTTAAAAACATATTTGAAGACAAGGATGTAATATATCTTTCCGAATCTCTGCAGGTCCTCCCATATGCTGTGTCCTTTTCTCATTCTAAGTAAGATTCATTAAAACTTACGCTGCTTTGCTTTTTTTGCCTTTGAAATACGTTGTCAGAAACATTGGTCTTGGTGGGTATGTCTCCCTAAGACACGCTCTCTTCAGAATTCACTATTGCGTTTAATCATTGTTTGACACTTGTAAAGCTATTTATTTCACTATCATGCAAAGCCCAAGTAAGAATTATTAGAAAGGGTTCTTCTTCCTTCTGTCATCTGCAAGGCAGAAAGGAGGACGAAGAATTAGAGGAGATGGAAGTTGCCAGCCAGAGCATTCATCCCCATGTTTCTTGGGTTCCAAGCAATGCGGCTGCCACCACAAGTAGAAGGCCATTTCTCTTATTTATGAATCTCTCCATCACCTCCATAACCAACCGACGAGTAACGCTGCAAGCCTGCAGCAACAAACCAGCACAACCACACCACAGTAAGGATTACCAAACTTTCTGCACAGGTAAAGAGAGAAAATTGGAGCAATCTTCAACTCACTACGGTTTGCAGAATCATGCCTATAGTAAAACAACAAAACTGGAAATCCCGGACAGCGTCTTCTGAGAAGCCACTATGCTACCATTCTAAAATACCAGGAGGAGGGAAATCTTTCATTTGCTTTCATACACTTTTTTTGCATTGAGTTTCATATTCTTAAACTCCCTAGTTTATTCAGTTCTAGTTTTCCTTAAAACTCTCCCTGCTTTCAGTGACTGTCCTTGAAATAACATCAGGCAGCACCATCATTCTTGATCTTTTTCTAGATTTTTAAAAAGATAATGTAACATTTAAAGATCGGGAAAGCAAAAAAGGAAGGTCCTTGTTGCTGTCCTTGTATGTCACATGGGCACGGCCAGATTCTCGTAATTGCACTGCATTCATCAAGAACAATTACAGGTTCTGTTTGCTTTGTTTTGAGTTGAAAATTATACCCATAAAATTTTTTTAAAAAGTTACTTCAGTAGCTTGATGAGCTTGGCAAAAGCAGGCTGATAACTGATTAAGGACAAGTACAACAAAGGCACTTGGCAGTATGTGTTTCTAGTAGGAATGGCTTGATTTCAGTGCAGTTACTCAGAACAGCAAGGCTAAAAAGCTTGTAAGGCAGAATAATGGCTCAAGTTTCCCCACTGAAATCACTGATAATTGGATTCAACCCATACTGCATTTTCATGTGAAAATGAACTGGGCTGCACTTGCCATGTACCAAAAGTAGATTAAGTCATTGTTTGTGGCGTGCTGCAATGACACTTATATGGAAACCACATCATTTTCTGTGTGTTTTAAGCTTTCATTTAAAGAAAATATGAAAATGTGGTTATTAAGATAATCTTTCAAATGTGAAAATGTATTGAACCTGCAGAGTAACCATCCAGATGATAGCTCTTAAGAGGACGTGATCTATTTCTGTTCATCTTGATAAAACATTAATTCCTAAGTGAAGTGATGATAATTTAAAAAATCAATGTTGTATCTCATCTGACCATTTAACAGAAATGTGCAACAACAGAATAACTGAAATTGAAGTCAAGGTTTGCTTTGTAGGGCTGCAATATCTCCTTCAGACATGGACCTAGTGAATAGTTATCAGGACAGGCAGAAGAGTGGAGATATAAAGAAGCCAGTAAAGGCGTCTTCAGAAAGGCTAAATTCGGATGGGAAAGAGAAGACGTTTTAGAGTACTGCCGCCTCCAACGAGTTTCCTAATTTTGAGTTGTAGTCTCATCTTCTCATAACACAAACAGAATTTTGTCAGACTGACTAAGCCTGTGTGTCCAGTCTGATTTAGTTTCTGAATTTTCATTAGAGCAGTAGGTCTGAGAGTTATATTTGGATTATTCCTTGTAACAGCATAATTCTTGTGCTGCTGTATATACATTTGAGACAGTAGTGAAGTTTTACTATCCTTGACTTGCTTTTGAAATCTGAAAATATTTGCCCTTCTTTAAATGTTATTGGACCTTTGCTATTTAAAATCTCAAAAGAAAACAGCTGAAATATGAAAATAATCTTTAAAAATGTATACATGTAGCCTATTAACAAGATTCCTCTCATCGGTGTAGTTTATGCTGCTTGCTATTCCATCTGAGCAGCTGAACCATGTGACTAGGAGACAGTATAGTCACAGTGGCAAACCATTTCTCATAGTGACTGAACCAGAGATTTTGTATAGGACTTTTATTTCTAGTAACCACATGGGTCTACAGAACAACCATGGACACGATAATGACTACGAATTTTACCATCTATTCCACTTCTATAAAGCATCTGGCTTTTTAAAACATTCCTGAAGATGTAGTGGAGGGCCTCTGTATTGGTCTGGGTATTTTTCCTGTATGAGTAAGGGGGATGAAGATTATTGGGTTTCAGTATTTATGCATTATTCTCAGATTCTCAAAAGATAATACTTGGTTCTTTGAATTAAGTATATGTGCCCCGAACAGACAGAGGACTGCAGTTTATACATTCAATAAAACACAAACCTCACATATTTCTCCTATGCATCCATCAAGCAGTCTCCAAACCATTACATGCCAAATACTGCATTTTCTAAGTAGCAAAGCACTGCTACATCTAGAGACATGAATTTCTTAAACATCCAAATGGCTAAAGCTGTATTGTCTCACTCCTCTGTCTTACAAATTCATGGTGTTTTCTTTTCCATAGCTGTTCCTATTCTACTTTTAATAATAGCAATGTTTACTTTACGAGTTTAATCTTCACCCTTCCATAAATAATGTACAGATTTATTTTGTGTAAGAATTTCTCCTAACATTTTACTACCTGGTCATTTATGAAATTTGTCATGGGACTTGTTAATCATAAGGAATCCAAATAATATCATAAAACTTAACTTTTAATTGTTAGTTCTTAGAAGTATTTTTAAATTATTTAGTTTTATGTGCTTTATGACCTTAAAGATAATTTTTCTTGGCTTTCTTTGCAGACATTCACAGGAAGATTGATAAGTGGTCTCTTTTATCTTCCATTCATCTGTGACTTTGGTTTTATGCCAGATTTTCTATCACAAAAAAGATAATGCTAAAGCAAATTTATATTTATGTATTGCAATCATTCTGTATTCTATTGACTACACTAGAGCTAAAGGTAAATTATTCCATTGATACTTTCATAATGAGAACCGGTTGTTAGCCTTGTTCTTTTCAGAAATCTTAATTTCTGCAGTTTGAAGATTTGTTATGTTAATACGTATTTTTTAAAGTAGGCATTTGGTTTTTTCTCATAATAACAGAAGTGCTGATGGCATTAGCATTATTTTAGTGACGATATTATGTCTTAAAAAAATATATATGCTCATAGAAGAGAAAGCAAAAAATATCGGGTTGTTTGGGCCATTTTCTTAGATTTCCTTGTCACTAAATCCAGGATTGTGTTGGGCAAATCTGTGGAAATTTGAAATAGATAGTTGCCTAGCCACCTGCGTGCTCCCACGGGTATTTCTATATAAATTCATGTTGGAATTACATCTGTAAATACAGGTTGTAAAGGAAACAGAGAAGGTGGGAACATATCCTGGATTGTCTGATTTAGAATGTCTTTCATTCTCTGATTTAAGGAACACAATAGTTCTTAAGTACGAAAAATCTCACCACAATAATCTCTAGCATCCTCAGGGCATGACTTAGGTGTCAGAGTCTCTTTTGCGGCACTTAGAGAGAAGGTGTGTAACACACGCTAAGCCATTTTGGCATGCTTGCTAGCTTGAGCATGTTGTTTCGTGCATTCATAACCAGGAGCGATGTGCCTATACCGGGCTGACAGCTACAGACGGGCTCACTAATGACTGCATTTTTTTAAAACTTCCGGTGACTGCAAGCAGAATAAGCCTCTTCCTCAGCATCTCCGCTGCTAATACACTGTGTGGGCATTAGTTTCCTAAGTAAACCTGGAAATTGTTGAAACTGACACAACAGAACTTACTTCCTATTTTCTTTACAATCTCATCTAATATATCCCTAGTCTTTGTTGAACTGTGGCTATAAATTTCACAGGACAGGGAAGCCTTTGCTTTGCAGGGTATCTACGTAAAACATTTTTAGACATCTAAAAAAAAGTCTCAATTGCTGTATTTGCAGTCAAAAACCCTGTATTGACTTCTAAAGAAACAAAGTATATTTTTCTATATCTTGGCATTAGACTAACAGACACTAAAAATATACTGATGTGTAATCTTTGCTACAGAACGATTTGACTTGGTGAGCCCTGCACTGAGCACAGACCGAGGAGAAGGAGTGCAGGGAGCTGCCACCACTGGAGAATCTCTGATATCAGGAAGGCTAAGACCTTGGATACATAAAAGACTTATTTATGGAATCAGGCCAGAATAGTGCCTCCTGTGGCACTCCTTTCCCTAACCTCCCAGCTTGTAGGAAACGATTCATAAAAAAGAAATGGCCATTGAAGCTGTGAATCTCAAATGCATCATTAGATTGTTATTTATGAGGGTTAAACAGTTTTACTCCATAGGAAGCCTGGTACAAAAATCGAGTACTTTACCTCCAGACACCGACATGACCGTGCATTTCCAGGGAATAAATTTGTGCTCTATTTAAATGTACCATACTTACATAGAAATACAGTCAGTTCACTTTCTTTACAAAAAAATATTTTCAAGAAATGTGAAAAAGTGTCTGTTGTTATTCTTAAGTTTTCTTTTTCAATCTAATTTTAAAACTTGTATTTTGTTTTTCTGTCCTAGAGACATGCACAATTACTTTGTTTTCTTCAGTACCTGTTTCTGGGTTTCTTCTTCTCTCTTTGCATCTCATTCTACAGAACTGGCCTGGTTTTCCTTTTCTAATCCTTTGCCTCTTTTTGCCTTTCTTTTTGTTTTTCTTCTTCCAAAGACACCTCCTCACATTTCTCAGCTAGTCAGTGTCTCTTTTATAACTTACCAAGTCCATTACATTCAGCTCACCCTTGGGAAACACTACCAGAAGCCAAGAACCAGAGAAATAAATGGATTAGACAAAGATTACAACAAAATGGAACGAGAAAGACTCCCAAGTAAAAAGTTCATCTCAGTTAGTTTTTTAGAATTACAGTGTAGGCTAGGTATAGCAAAGCCCACATATTTCCTTTTATTTTGTTATGAGCTGTGGAGTTGCCAAATAATTTGACTATGTAACAGGACAAGTACTCTTTGAACTACCCATGGTCTTGCAAGGATGCTGCAGGAGGGAGCAACAAGCCCCGGCTTGTTGCACTCCATTAAACATCAGGAGGTGAAGCTAGAATAAGGCTATTTGTGACAGGAACTCTGGTTCAGACACGAGGAAAGAGTCATGCCTCTCTCTTTCCAGGAAAGCATTGTAGCAGATGTACCTCTGTTTTCTCAAGAGTGCATTTTGTTTCCCAGTGGTGTGTATTTTCAAACTGGGTCTTATTTGCTGCCACTGCCCGCCATGTGACAGCATTTGGTGGCTTAGCTTGGAGGTCTTCCCAACAGCCCGAGAACTGGGATGCCCACAAAAATCACTGTTTCTTGTGCATCCCAGACTGACTTATCCCCTGTCACTCCCACTTCTCCAACATAATCCTGGGGTGCCATCAAATTCATCACGTTCCATAATGACTTCAGAGGTCAGCTGGAAGAATTACAAAAACATGTGGTCTTACAAATTACAGAAAGAATCACAGGATCCACTTCCAATGGTGAACATCCTGAAGGTACAATCAATTAGGCGTGAACACGCTGCAGGTCACTGGGACTTCAAAACTGTCCCAGATGTTGGCTGAAAGGCAAAACTCAGCTGTGACTCAGTGGTATACAGGGCAGATACATCACCAGGAACTAAATTCTAACCTCTTTTAAAAGTCAGTGGGACTTCTGGCATCGACTTCAAGGGACCAGAACTTCAGCCAAGACAGGTAATGTACAGGCAGTCATGCTGCACTCTTTGGTAGATTTAATGTTATTGTTTGGGTTTTACTCTTAGTATTAGCATTATTTCGTTATTGCTGTTACAGTAGCTCTAAATAAGTCCTGAAATAGGCTGAAATAAGACTGGAACATAGGACTAAAATGATACATGAGCAATGATTAAAACATTAGCATTAATCTGGCATGGTACTACGTTTTAATTTCCCTTTACAAATATGTATGTTTCATCCTATACAGATGTGAGGAGAAGATGTGTTCATTTTGCTTTTTGCCAGTGTTAAAATATTTTCCTTGTCATTAGGTAACGGTCTGTCTGTATATGGAAGTAATATGATGTCCTGGCTCAAATCTTGTGTTCACGCAGCACCAAATTCAACCACTTATTTCGTATGAGTAATAGAATTAAGTTTACTACAAAAAAAAAAAAAAAGTGGTGTGCTTAAAATAGCACTTGCAAACTGCAAGTTCTTGCTGCTCTGGATGCTGAAGATCTAGTAGTATGTTTACAATGGTAACATTTTAATTACAAGGTCATTTTAGTCTTACCTAAAGTGATGACCATGCTTGCAAGTGCTGCAAACCCATCACCACTGACACACATCCGGTAGCTTCCATTGCTGGGAAAACAGCAGGAAACATCTAAAAGGAGTTTCAAAGTAAAACTACTAGGCAATGTCCAGACGCAGGTAAGTACCAGGGTGCCTGTGTTCCAGTAATGCTCAGCACAGCCTGGAAGCAGGCCCTCGACCTGCCAGAGGTTGCCACCACTGGCATATTCGAGCTCGCTGGCAAGACTGGGTTTCTGTTTTGTGATGTGTTCGGGGTTCCCTTGGTATCAAGAACATTACTGAAACATGAAAAAACTTTTACTTAATGTCCTGAACAAATAAAATTACCCCAGAAGTCAGCTAAACACCCATAGCTACCTGGCTAGAGAGAGGAGCAGGACCAGCCCCGGAGCTGAAGCTGGCCCAGGCTGTAGCTCGCCCCAGGGCAGCGCAGTGCCCGGGGGCCCTGGGGAAAGCGGCGGCAGACCCAGCGCGGGCACAGCCCCGCAGCCGCCCGCCGTGGAGGGGCTGGTGCCCGGGGGGGCTGTGAGCATCTGCCCGGGGAACTGCAACTGCACTGTCGTGATGGCGCACGCGGGGGACGATTTCTCCCAGGGATTATTATTTCATCGTTTCTACAATGAACAAATACGATCTACAGCGTAGCTGCATCACACCTTCCAATCGTTCTTCTCCCGAGCCCCGCAACAAAAGCGTTCTTTCGCGAAAGAAAACAAGTTTGAGCAGTGAACCACGCCTCTGCCAAGCAGAAAAGCGTTTCCCACGCGAGCCTCTCGCAGACGAGTATCA